>NC_050179.1:26728316-26895816 GCF_008315115.2 Sander lucioperca | reverse complement strand
CGTTACAACCGAGGTATGCAGCAAAGCATTTGTGAAGCCACAACACAAACAACCTTGAGGCGGATGGGCTACACCAGCAGAAGACCCCACCGGGTACCACTCATCTCACCTAAAAATAGGAAAATGAGGCTACAATTTGCACAAGCTCACCAAAATTGGACAGTTGAAGACTGTAAAAATGTTGCCTGGTCTGATGAGTCTCAATTTCTGTTGGGACATTCAGATGGTAGAGTCAGAATTTGGCGTAAACAGAATGAGAACATGGATCCATCATGCCTTGTTACCACTGGGAAGGCTGGTGGTGATGGGGTAATGGTGTGGGGAATGTTTTCTTGGCACACTTTAGGCCCCTTAGTACCAATTGGGCATCGTTTAAATGCCACAGCCTACCTGAGCATTGTTTCTGACCATGTCCATCCTGTTATGACCACCATGTACCCATCCTCTGATGGCTACTTCCAGCAGGATAATGCACCATGTCACAAAACTTGTATCATTTCAAATTGGTTTCTTGAACATGATAATGAGTTCACTGTACTAAAATGGCCCCCACAGTCACCAGATCTCAACCCAATAGAACATCTTTGGGATGTGGTGGAACGGGAGCTTCGTGCCCTGGATGTGCATCCCACAAATCTCCATCAACTGCAAGATGCTATCCTATCAATATAGGCCAACATTTCTAAAGAATGCTTCCAGCATCTTGTTGACTCAATGCCACAAAGAATTAAGGCAGTTCTCAAGGTGATACGGGGTCAGACACGGTATTAGTAGGGTGTTCCTAATAATCCTTTTGGTGAGTGTATATAGAAAATTGGGAACATGCAATAAGGCAGGCCTGCTTGGTCCTTTCGGGAAATGATTGTAAAGATTTACAAAGAATATGTTTCTCTAACTGGGACGTTTTGGAATCGATTGGAGAGGATTTGTATGGACGAAGTACACAGCGATACACTGGTAAGAGCAAATTACATTTAACCATGTATCAGGCTAATTTAAATAGCTCATATTACTGTATTCTGTGAAGAGTTAACTTTGTTTAATATTGCTTTTTGCGAGGTGCAAATGTTCCGCCACAACAAGTTCTTTCCTGAGACCATTTTGCAGAGCCACCGTTGCTGCATCCAGAGCTTAGCGCCACCCAAGACAATTGAGATTGGTTTAAACAAAGAAATGCAAACAACGTTTTGACAAAACAAAAGTTTTTTTTTGTCCTATGTGTGGTATACCAGGCCTGGATTGGCTAATTGGGAGCACCAGGAGAATTTCTGGTGGGCAGGTCTGTTTTTTTGGTCACAAGGGCCGGTATTCAGTCACTGGGTTGAACTCCATCCATCCATCTTCGTCCGCTTATTCGGTCTCGGGTCGCGGGGGTAGGAGCTCCAGCAGGGGACCCCAAACTTCCCTTTCCCGAGCCACATTAACCAGCTCCGACTGGGGGATCCCGAGGCGTTCCCAGGCCAGGTTGGAGATATAATCCCTCCACCTAGTCCTGGGTCTTCCCCGAGGCCTCCTCCCAGCTGGACGTGCCTGGAACACCTCCCTAGGGAGGCGCCCAGGGGGCATCCTTACCAGATGCCCGAACCACCTCAACTGGCTCCTTGTGACGCGAAGGAGCAGCGGCTCTACTCCGAGCTCCTCACGGATGACTGAGCTTCTCACCCTATCTCTAAGGGAGACACCAGCCACCCTCCTGAGGAAACCCATCACGACCATAGGTGAGGGTAGGAACGAAAACTGACCGGTAGATCGAGAGCTTTGCCTTCTGGCTCAGCTCTCTTTTCGTCACAACGGTGCGATAAATTGAATGTAATACCACACCCGCTGCGCCGATTCTCCGACCAATCTCCCGCTCCATTGTCCCCTCACTCGCGAACAAGACTCCAAGGTACTTGAACTCCTTCACTTGGGGTAAGGACTCATTCCCTACCTGGAGAAGGCACTCCATCGGTTTCCTGCTGAGAACCATGGCCTCCGATTTAGAGGTGCTGATTCTCATCCCAGCCGCTTCACACTCGGCTGCGAACCGATCCAGTGAGTGCTGAAGGTCACAGGCCGATGATGCCATCAGGACCACATCATCTGCAAAAAGCAGCGATGAGATCCCCAGCCCACCGAACTGCAACCCCTCTCCACCACGACTGCGCCTCGATATCCTGTCCATAAATACTACAAACAGGATTGGTGACAAAGCGCAGCCCTGGCGGAGGCCAACTCTCACCTGAAACGAGTCCGACTTACTGCCGAGAACCCGGACACAGCTCTCGCTTTGGTCGTACAGAGATTGGATGGCCCTGAGAAGGGACCCCCTCACCCCGTACTCCCGCAGCACCTCCCACAGTATCTCCCGGGGGACCCGGTCATACGCCTTCTCCAGATCCACAAAGCACATGTAGACTGGTTGGGCATACTCCCAGGCTCCCTCCAGGATCCTTGCGAGAGTAAAGATCTGGTCCGTTGTTCCACGACCAGGACGGAATCCGCATTGTTCCTCTTCAACCTGAGGTTCGACTATCGACCGAACCCTCCTTTCCAGCACCTTGGAGTAGACTTTACCAGGGAGGCTGAGAAGTGTGATACCCCTATAATTGGCACACACCCTCTGGTCCCCCTTTTTAAAAAGGGGAACCACCACCCCTGCCACTCCTTAGGCACCGACCCAGACTTCCACGCAATGTTGAAGAGGCGTGTCAACCAAGACAACCCCTCCACACCCAGAGCTTTAAGCATTTCTGGACGGATCTCATCAATCCCTGGGGCTTTGCCACTGTGGAGTTGTTTAACTACCTCAGCAACTTCCACCAGGGAAATTGACGACAATCCCCCATCATCCTCCAGCTCTGCCTCTACCATAGAGGGCGTATTAGTCGGATTTAGGAGTTCCTCAAAGTGCTCCTTCCACCGCCCTATTACCTCCTCAGCTGAGGTCAACAGCGTCCCATCCTTACTGTACACAGCTTGGATGGTTCCCCGCTTCCCCCTCCTGAGGTGGCGAACGGTTTTCCAGAAGCACCTTGGTGCCGACCGAAAGTCCTTCTCCATGTCTTCTCCGAACTTCTCCCACACCCGCTGCTTTGCCTCTTTCACGGCAGAGGCTGCAGCCCTTCGGTACCTTGCAACTGCCTCCGGAGTCCTCTGGGATAACATATCCCGGAAAGACTCCTTCTTCAGTCGGACGGCTTCCCTGACCACCGGTGTTCACCACGGTGTTCGTGGGTTACCGCCCCTTGAGGCACCTAAGACCCTAAGACCACAGCTCCTCGCCGCAGCTTCAGCAATGGAAACTTTGAACATTGTCCACTCGGGTTCAATGCCCCCAGCCTCCACAGGGATGCACGAAAAGCTCCGCCGGAGGTGTGAGTTGAAAGTCTGTCGGACAGGGGCAATTATAAAATCGATCATTGACCTTTGGCCTAGGGTGCTCTGGTACCAAGTACACTTATGAGCATCCCTATGTTCGAACATGGTGTTCGTTATAGACAATCCATGACTAGCACAGAAGTCCAACAACAAACAACCACTCTGGTTTAGATCAGGGAGGCCGTTCCTCCCAATCACGCCTCTCCATGTGTCTCCATCATTGCCCACGTGCGCGTTGAAGTCCCCCAGCAGAACTATGGAGTCCCCCACTGGAGCCCCATACAGGACTCCACTCAAGGTCTCCAAGAAGGCCGAATACTCCGAACTCTTGTTTGGTGCATATGCACAAACAACAGTCAGAGTTTTCCCCCCCACAACTCGCAGGCGTATGGAGGCGACCCTCTCGTCCACCGGGGTAAACTCCAACGTAGCGGCGCTCAGCCGGGGGCTTGTGAGTATCCCCACACCCGCCTGGCGCCTCACACCCTGGGCAACTCCGGAGAAGAAAAGAGTCCAGCCCCTATCCAGGAGTATGGTTCCAGAACCGAGACTGTGCGTAGAGGTAAGCCCCACCAGATCTAACCGGTAGCGCTCCACCTCCCGCACCAGTTCCGGCTCCTTCCCCCACAGAGAGATGACATTCCACGTCCCCAGAGGCAGCGTCTGCTGCCCGGGTCTGGTCCGTCAAGGCCCCTGACCTTCACTGCCACCCATGTGGCAGCGCACCCGACCCCAGCGGTTCCTCCCACAGGTGGTGGGCCCATGGGATGGAGAGATGGATGCCACGTAGCTTTTTCGGGTTGTGCCCGGCCGGGCTCCGTGGCAAACCTGGCCACCAGACGCTCGCTGACGAGCCCTCCATCTGGGCCTGGCTCCAGACGGGGGCCCCGGGCTTCCTCCGGGCAGGGTCATTCCATCTCTTCCTCGGTCACTCATAGGGTTTTTTAGGGTTGAACTCATAACCGAAATATATCATGGATGTTGTCCCTAGGCTGCCTGCACTCACAGACCCCTCTTTTTATTTACAGTAGCCTATTTATTTTTTCTTGCAGCCCACCGTTCTCTACATTAATACAGCCCACTCGCACTCGCAGTCTGGTTATTATGACAATTATGTTTTGATGGTGGCAGCTTGCTAAAAAACAAAACGTCACCTCGTAACACGTCAGTGGTGTTTGTTAGAGGATGCGATTCGCGACCAAAAAGAAGCTATAAAAATAGATAACAATAACTGCAAAAACGGCGTTGAAAGGGCGACAATTAAAAAGAGGAAAACGATAAATGAAGGCGATGAGACGGGTAAGCTAAGCTAGCAGTGCAAGATGCTCGTGCAAAAAATAATAATACAACGTTGCCTGCAAACCCCCGTTCATGTTTAGAATCAATTTTTTTCTTGTAGCTCCTCAGCAGCAGCCACTAGTCCAGTTTGCATCAGCCATGAGCCCAGAACTCCAGATTGGGCAAGTAGGATTGCTCATTGAGTGAAAATTATAAGAACTAAAATTAATATTAATGAATAGTCTGGTGTAGAACTGCTCTATATGATGCCTAGAGACAATCAATGGTGCCAGATGATTCGGCACTACATTATTGAAACTGACTTGATCAGAAAGCTTTGTAAAAAGGGTAGATTTACAAGTGCTGAGAATTACGACAATTTAAAAAAAAGTTGATTTAATTTCAGAAGCAGAGCCAGTAGTGTGTAGTGTTTGTAGTTTTTTTCACATGCTGTTGCAACAACTAGTAACGTTAGAAAAACTACAACACCACACCGGAATTAATGCGCTACATTAAAACAAAAAGGAAATGTGAATCTGTTATTTCCAATTCGTCCTCTGAACGCCACAGGATGGCGCTAACACACAAGCTACAAGAAGTAAGATATACTGCCCCTCTTAACTGACTTTGTTTCACAGCGAATAACGTTATCTCACATCCCGTTCACTGTTCTGGTCGCTTCTTCAGGCTGCGGCCGACAGTAACGTTACACATCCATTGTCAGGTATTAATGGACAACGGCGAAGTTCATTAATACCTGACAATGGACACCTCAAAGGGCATTAACCCGCTTATACCATGGTCACTTGCCAAATAACCTATTTTTAAAACATTAGTTTATATTTTAATTTGTTTTACAATCAAAATCTAAAGTTTTTCCAAACAATAACTCCGTTTCCCTGGTTATGCCTGAGGTTTGGACTAATACCTGGAACAATCATTCCCATCCTATAAGGTTCTAATGCAATGCAAACATTGTTCACTCCTCCAGGAAATAGGAAGGACCTTAGATACGACTTGCCTCCCTTAGCAACGGGAGATATTTATATAGTCCGCTCAGCTCGTAGAACCCTTCAGCTCAGCTGCAAGCCAGAAAGCTAACGCTTTGCTAGCAAGATCCGAAGTCAATCACATTGTGTACAGTTGGCAATCAGTAAAAATAACCTGACAGTATGTTGAACAGCAAGACAAGCTAGCTATACAGCCATGTCATTATCCCCAAAACAATATAACGATTTTTACAAACTATTTTATCTGCGATGTGTAACGTTACTGTCGGCCGCAGTCTGAAGTGGCGACCTGAACAGTGAATAGGATGTGAAATTGTTCGCTGTGAAACAAAGTCAGTTAAGAGGGGCAGTGTAACTTATTTCTTACAGCTTGTGTGTTAGCACCATCCTGTGGTGTTCAGAGGACAAGTTGAAAAATAACTAGTGCTGTTAAACGATTAAAGGGGTGGTTCAGAATTTTGGACATAGGACCTCATTTCCAAGTTAGCCAGTGTGTTATTTATCAGTGGAGACAGTTTTCAACACTTTTCATCCAGTCCTTCCAGTTGCAGAGTTCGCTGGTGCTAGGGTAGCGCAAGTCAACAGTATCTGCTAGCCTGCCACTAAAAACAGTCTTACACACTCCACAATACACCCAAGGCAAATAAATTATAACGCCAGACTATCAATGTAAATGTCTGTTGATAAAATAATGTTAGAAATAAAACTACCCTCACATCTCAATGATCGCATTACATTTTGAGGGACTAGTTTCTCAGCAGCGGCAGAATTTTACTTAGCTCCGGTTAGTAGTACTGCACCATAAAGTAAACAGAGGAGCAAAGCTAGCCCCTTTCATAACGTTAGCCTAGCTGCTACTGATAGATTGAGACTGACAACGTTAGTGGAACATTACTGTTCAATGCATTGTGGAGAGTGACAATGTTAGCTAACGGTATAGCTACACTCTTGGTAGATACCTGGCTGGGCTAACCGCTAACTTTAGGTAATTGCTGACAAAAACGTCATGTAAGCTCGGACAGTTTACATGCAAATTGCTAGCCCATGTGCTTTCATGTATCGGTAACGTTATGTGAGTTATAGCCTGGCAGAGTGGAATTAGTTGGAGCTCACAGCAGCAGGTAAGTAAATTTGCGTGATTGTCATGTAAACCAGCTTTCTCGGTAGCCTAGGTAATATCACTCCGCCGCTGCTGTAGCCTATGCTACCAACTACAGGGAACAAAGTATAACTATTGCAATGCGATGTAAGGGTAGTTTTAATTCTAACATTATTCTATCAACAGACATTTACATCGATAGTCTGGCCTTATAATTTATTTGCCTCAGGTGTACTGTGGAGTGTGTAAGACTGTTTTTAGTGGCAGGCTAGCAGATACTGTTGACTTGCGCTAGCCTAGCACCAGCGAACTCTGCAACTGGAAGGACTGGATGAAAAGTGTTGAAAACGGTCTCCACTGATAAATAACACACTGGCTAACTTGGAAATGAGGTCCTATATCCAAAATTCTGAACCATCCCTTTAAAATATTTAATCACGATTAATCGCATTAATGTCATAGTTAACTTGCAATTAATCGCAATTAATCGCACATTTTTATCTATTCTAAATGTCCCTAGATTTCTTTTTGTCCAATTATTTTTTCTCATTTTAATGTTCTTATCAACATGGAAAAGTGGATCGGCTTGCTTTGTGCTTTTGTCGCCTGGCTTTGACGAGGGGGTGGAGAATTCGCATCAGCTGTGTGCTTGGCCATCAAGTGGTATTTCAGACTGGACGTGCTGCGATGATAGCTCAGTTCACTTTGGTCTTGTCAATGGAATCATTTGGCAACTTTTTAAAAGTAAACTTTCCATTCAGAATCTTATTGGCATCCATTTCAGCATCTCGTGCTCGCCATCCACTCAAAACGTAACATTAGCCTACTACTCTTTGGCCGGCTCGCAAGCCCAAACAAGGGTGTGCGGCGTGCCTGTTGTTTTGTTTCCGGTCTAGCTAGATCCGGTGTGGTGTTGTAGTTTTTCTAACGTTACTAGTTGTTGCAACAGCATGTGAAAAAAACTACAAAGTTTGCTATGCCAAAAAGAACGTTAATCTCGCGATAAAAAAGATGTATGGCGTTAAAATGGGTTTGCGTTAATGCCGTTAATAACGTTAACGTAGGTGTCCTACATCACTTTTTTATGGACACCCTGCAGCCAATCAGAATTGAGTATTCACCCAGACCATGGTATAATAGTTGTGAGTGATCAGTCCGTCATTCAGTTGTCCATTGATCCAGCCCATCATGCGTAGCTAGTACAGTGCAATAAAAAGGTGGAATACGCTTCTTAGTCTTCTTCTTACTTACATGAAGTCCTAAAGACTAAGAAGTTACAGTATTTCAGTGCATGATACTGCTTTTATTTATCAGTGGGATAGATAGATAAGAGTTAACTCTATTGAAATTACCCTCTCCAAGGGCAGGGCTGTAATTAGCCGAACATGGTTAGATAGTGCAGGTTTTGTGAGGGAGAAAGAGAGACCTTAAAGAGAGAATGTGAACGCAGAGTGAGGTCTCCATTTAATTAGCAAGACAGCCAATGAGACAGATTGTTAAGAGGGGTCACAATCTAAGAGGGAAAGGGTGAAGACAAAGAAGAGAAGAGAAGGTTGATAAGGATTTGGAAGCGAGCAGAAGCACAAGCAGAAGACGCACGGGAGCAGGAGGACAAATAGGAGGAAAAAAAAGAAAAAGAAAGATAAATAGGCAATGTAAAACCCTAAGATGAGGACAAGGGAGGGGAGCAAAAAGGAGGAATACCAATAGATTGAAATGGGGCGGAAAAAAGAAAGAAGAAAAAGATGGTAGAGGGTGATAAATCTTGTAGAGCTATAGCAGTTGGTTCAAGGCCATGAACAGACAGACTACTATAGTATTCACAGTCTATTTCAAGGGGTGAGCCAAAGCAAACGCTTGAGAGAGGCACAATGTAACATTAAGTACACAATCAGTAGATGTGTTTTCTCCAGAGAATGTATAATGGATTTGGCTTTCAATTCAGAGGGTTAAATGTATAGCCACTGTACTAACTCATCCCAATAGACAGTTTAAATATATGGCTGAGATCCATTCTGTTCCTGTCCCTGAATCTAGTCTATTAAGTTCGAAACATAGTTTTGTTCTAAAGCAAAAAAAAAGTAACATTCTAGCAGGTCTTACAGAGCAAGGGTGCCTTCGTTTCCTTTAGTCCTACAACCAATGAAAGTAACAATAAAAAGGCTGTATGTTCCGTAGACAGAAGTTAATGAAAACAAAGTATCACTACTTACTTTACTTCTTTAGTCTCCCTTGCTATATTCTGACAGAACAGCCAGTCAAGAGCCTGGGGAAACACACAGCTGCCATCCACAAAACCAGCAGTAACCTTGAAGCATGGCTTGCCAAAGTGGACAGGTCTGGGTTTTTCTGGAATTTACCAGCACACCATTCCACCCAGGGTTTTGTGGCCTTTGCTACTGTACGATGTTCCAGTGTTAACTGTGGTAGCTCTGGAGAAGATCAGAAGCTATCTGTGAAAGTGGCTTGGATTGCCAAGGAGCCAAAGCAGTGCTGCACTATACGGGTCCACTACTGCCGGTGAGTTGCAGATGGCAGAGGTCCATTGTCTGAACGGTGGCAACAGGGCGATCAGGTCTGGGCTACTTCCAGAGCTGCCAGATCAGTAAAGCAAAAAGAAAGGAGCGACAATATCTCCTCCAGAAAGTGGTGCGCATAGGTGAGGAGGTATGTGTCAGCACCCTACCAAGTCCGGCGAACCTGCTCATATAAGGCAAGAGTGATGATGATGAAGAGCGCCATGATCAGGTGCTTAAGGCAGTTGCAGAAGCAGTCACCACAACCAGAGTCCAGTAAACACCACCCCAGGAAGAAAACCATCCCCTTTCTCAAAGCTGGAGAGAAGCCTCATTCCCTTTCACAGACAACACTGTGCCAACTGTCTGCAGCCCCAGACTGGCAGTTGAGAGTGGATCTTGAGAAACAACTAAGGTTCCCTGATCACATCACAAACACGACACTCCGCCCAGACTTCTCAGACTCAACCCTGGGAAGAACATATGGAGGAGGTTCATGAGAGGAAGCTTCCCAAATACCAAGAGCTGGTGAAGCAGTGTAGGAGCCAAGGCTGGCATGAGCCAAGGTAGGATGCTGGGGATTCAATGCTAGGCGCTCAATTTGCAAAGCTCTGACTGGGCTGCGAGGAACTGGAGCTGCGAAAAGGGGGGCCATCCGCACCATAACTGAAGCCGCAGAGAAAGCCACCAGGTGGCTTTGGATAAAGAGGGCACGCCCGTAGATTGGTGCTACTGGGATGCAAGCCGGGACCTGATCAACCCCGGCTGGGTCACCTGGGGGAGGGGATAGGCATTTGAAAGACCCGAAACCCCCGATGACCCTCGGATCATTACTGACGATGCATCCCAGCGCACCCTAGAGATGTTTCTTCTAACTTGTCTATATGGTGACCATATAGTATCTTTTCAGGTGTAAATGCAGAGCAGGCTTTTACCCAGGGTCCACTATGTACTGTGCACCCGGGGGGGGGGTGTATTAGTATGCTATACTAATACTGTATGTAGTTATACAGAATGCCACTGAACACTACTTACTATCCTTCACAGTGTATCAGGTGCGCAGTGTCTATAAACATAAATACAAATGTTATAAACTGATATGACTGTGTGGATATTTCTCAGTGTAAATATACCTGATGGTACAATGTTTCTGGTCATCCAGGAAAACCCAGTGGTACGACACGGGAAGCGGGGAGCAGTTGGTGATGGAGATTGCTCTACGAGTCCTTGAGCAGTTGAGCACACAGCCAAAGTCCACTGAGGTGGAGGAGAAGTGGAGGTTGGGGAAGTGGACCTCAGCGTGCAACTCCACTATCTCTTGCTGTGGGTGTCCTGGGTAGTGTACCTTAAGTAACTAAAGAAAAAAAATGTCAAGGTAGGAAATGTATTTCAAAATAGTTGATATTACAGGTAAAACATTTCAATGGTGGAAGTAAGTAAACAGACTGTTTTCACTTAATGCCAATGGGCCCCAATCTTTTTGGCTTGTGCAGTGGTGGAAGAAGTATTCAGATCCTGTACTTCAGTAAAAGTAGCAATACCAAACTGTGAAAATACTCCACTACAAATATAAAAAAGTAAAAGTACATATTGTGCAGTAAAATGGTCCCTGTCAGTGTTTTCCCAATTAAATATGTTATTTTTGGACTAATATTACTGCTGCACTAATGTTTATGTTGCATTTTACTTCTGTAGATGTTTAAGGTTGTGCTAATTTTTATATACTGTTGGGTAGTTTCATCTACAGCAATGCATCCCATTCTATAAGATCGTCATACATGTCTGTAGCGTTGCTGTCCTGTAAGAACTACATATCTCTAACAAGTCAACTTTTCATGAGAATCCCTGTTTTCCAGCTATTTTTTACATAGTTTATTTAGTATAATAAGTAGAAACATTGCACTGCGTCCTTCAGTTTATCAGAAACATTCATATTCAAAATCACCAATTTCTCTTTCAGAGAAATGTAACGGAGTAAAAGGTACAATATTTAATGTAGTGGAGAAGAAGTATAAACCTGCATAAAATGTAAATACTAAAGAACTACAGAAATAGTAAAGTACAAGTACCTTAAATTTGTACATAAAATACATTTGTTCAATTTTATTTTAGCCTAATATTACAAATCGCACATTTGCCTCATTTACAACCTGTACAGCATATGACACGGTCTGTTGTTTGACCCTTGAAAAAAAACGTTAGCAGGGAATAAATGGTAGAAACCTCAGGGAGAGCTGCTGAGGAGGTTATGATCTCTATCTTAATTTTAAATTAGACAGAAGATATTAACATAATTTTGTATAGCATCCCTTTAATTATCTTGCAAACCCAATGCGGGTCCTAAAACTCATGTTAGGAACCACTGCCATATTGGCTAAGCCATGGTGTACCAAAAAGGTCACAATATAACCCCAGATGAAAAAGCAAAGCATCATTTAAGACAACAAAATGCATCAGTTACCTCATCCATGACTCGTGACACCTGATCCTGACAGTAAGATGGATTAAAGCATACCCACAACTTCGCCTGCCTCCCCTCACCTACAACCATGGACTGGAAAAGAGATACAGTAGTTAAAATACATAAAATACAGGTATTGAAGGAATCATGCTGATTTTGCAAAGGTTTGGATTACAGATTTTTAGGTAACATAATCAAGGCGTTCTACAACCTTTTTCATTTTTTGTGAATCTGGCCTTGCATGCTTGATGGGAAATCATTACAATACGCTTTTAATCTGATGACTCCCAAAGTATAAGTTCACAACCCTTTGAAAAACCTTTACACAGTTTAATGAAATGTTTATTGTAATCCTGCCATGGGCAACCTTATCAGAATATCCTGCTACTCTTTAGCTTCATTCAGACACTTGCCAGGGGCTTGAAAACCATTTTAATGGTGGATTCCAATCCCACATTTAAATCAACTCTCAAAATTGAGAAGAAGAGAAAGTTAGAGCTGTAATAAAATTAAAACATGGGCATCATCATCTTTTCTCAACAGAGATGGTATTCCCTGTTTCTTGCCCAAGGACTACAGATGTAAATTAGCTTATAGCTAACTCTGGTACAGCTAAGAGGCTGTGCACTGTCCCTGTTAAATAAACAAACACAAATGAATGAATGAATGAATGAATTACTTAAAAGGAATGTACAAACTGATATTCCATCACAGTGAAAAAGGTGTTATAATAATGAGTGCGAGTCCAAGAAAATGACAGCCATGAGTCTCATTTAGAAGGTAAGAAACATCTAAGAGTGCGTCTGACTCGGCACATTAACTGTGATCAATAAATTCTGTGCTGTTGCTACTAATGTGTACACACATGTCCACTATAGACAGTGATGGAGTACTCAAGTCGCAATTCTTTGGACTCGCACTGATGACTTGGACTCAGACTCAGAATCAAATCGGACTCAAGCATTTATGAAATAGCACTCGGAAGTCAGATGAAGTTTCTGACTACTTTTATTTGTAATAGGCAGTGATGGAGTACTCTAGTTCTGGAATCGGACTCAAGTCCGACTTGAGTAACTATTCTCTGGACTCGTGACTCGACTCAGACTTTAACTTAGGTAATAGTGTTTTGACTCTGACTCTTCTTTGGTGACTCGGACTCGAACACTGGGGACTCGAGACTTGACTTGGACTTGACAGTTGGTGACTCAACTACAACACTGACTACAGACAAGATGGACAGTAACACTGAACCTACTAGTACCTTAAACGTCATCTGTTCAGAAGGTGCCCTTGACTATCTTGTTGCTGCCTTAAATTTAGTTTCTGACCCTTTTAAACACTAACAGTAACAGATCGATCAGTCATAAGCATTGATGTCGACTGTTCATGCTCGAAATAATGTTCACTTTCTCTGGATATAATTTAGCACACTCGTTAGCACTTATCCCACTACACTTAACACAGTGCTAAGGATAACGCTGGACTGCAGTGATAGTCACTCAATGCAAATCAAGTCTCAGCTATGCAATAAACAAAATTAATTCAGAAAAATTATATAAGAGCTGAAATACTAAATTAGCAATCGTCGCTGTTGGAGCACAGCTTTCCTCGAGGGTCTGTGTGTTCTCGTTGTGCCTCCCTTTGAGCAAGGAACTGGCCATTAATCTGAGGTTTTTCCCATGAACGCACCAGAGAACACGTCTCCTCATAATTGTTTTGCTGAATTGTACTTTTCCATTGATCATTTAAGGTTAGTTCTTGAGATAGAAGCTCTGACAGCAAGACAATTTGAATGAGGTAGAAAATGGACAGAGATTGGAAAGAGAGAGGATGATGGAATTATTAAAAAGAGAAATAAAAAATGTACAGAAAAGTCCATAAGCTCACTCTAAATTTAAGTTGTTTCAATGCACAATCTATATTAAAATCAGTACTTGCCTGACTTTAGTATATGGTCACGTTTTTCATATACTGATTCTTACACTTACTTTCCCATTTGCCTAATTTTCTGCATGAAGGCAGTGTTTTTATTTTTAAAGTCATAATCTGTGATCTAAATATTAACAAACCCCCACTACCACAGGTCAGACACTACATAGGAAACTGATATCCCTCTCAAATTGATTGTCATGTCTTTTAATATATAAAACTAGCCAACAACTTTAATCGAGGGTAACTTGGGTGAGTTGTTGTTTTTAAAGTAAAAAAACAACAGATTAAGTACAAAACAGCAAATTCTTATAATATCCTCAGTTAGATACTTTTACAAACAACACTGTGTTGGTAGAGGAGAAGAAGTAGAAGAAGAAGAAGAAGAAGAAGAAGAAGAAGAAGACCAAAATCAGCAGGTTTATTCTGTCTGGAACTTGAAGTGAAAAACAAATAGACAAATAACAATGAAGCGTTGACTAAAAGGGAGAGATGTGTACCATAGTGGTAGCTGTACTATGGGCTCCAGAGGCCTCACATAGGGAGAACGGCTCCACGAGAGAGAGCTCCATGGATAGAGGCAGAGATGACAAATTCTCCAAGATGAGCTTCTCATATAGGGGTTTTAGACTCTCTCCTGGGACCTGTAAGACATATAAATAATGTATTCAACATAACAATATAAAGACATGTTTGAGGAACAGCAATCTTAAATGAATTTTTTGTTCTGATCTGATCAAACTTTACAGAGTTGCTCAAATTCTCAGACATTCCTTCAAAGCTATAGTACGTAGTTTTTGTCTCCCCCATGAGGAATTCTAAGTAATGACAACAAAACTGTCGGCACCTCCATATGATACAAGCCTCACGCGACCGCGCACCACCCCCACCCCTCCTCCATGCAGTTGCTAGTAGCCAAGGAGGACACGGAGGATTAAAAAAACATCATGGAGTTATCTTCACTCGACACCATTTCTAAACATAGCCATAGAAATACAGAAAACGTTTTGTGAAGCTTATAGTCTTAATTAGCTTTGTATCAGTTTATTTGGCAATGGCTTGAATGTAACAGACGTTCATTCATATAAAAAGGTTATGCACCAAAGCTTTAAATTATTTACATTCATGCTATGTCATCCCCAAAAGGCATCTGACTTATGATATGTCTACAAAACAAATAGATAACATTGTTTGGACAAGTTTCTGCAGATATATTACAAAATTAAATACTAATATAATATAGTGTAACGGCCAGCAGGATGCCGTTGTGCTGACTGTTCTGCACTGCAGTGCAAAGGATCATGGGACTACTGTATGTTCTTAACTGTTTCTGTCCTAGTTTAAGTGTGTTAATGATGTTATGTTAGTGTTTTCGGTGTGCATTTATGTTATCTGGGTTTTAGTGGGGGATTTAGTGTTCATGTTTATTTACATTTGTTGGGTTACCATGACTGGGACCTGGGGGTAGATTGATGGCGTGTGGAACGACAATAAACTACCTTGGAAAGCCGTAGCTGTGGCACTTGAGTGAATCTTTTAAAATAAGTTTTAAAATAATAAAAAAAAAAAACTTTTGCCTTACCTTCTCTGTGTAGAATTTCAGCTGCTTGGAGGAAATGCTGAGCATAGGAGGCACAAAGCGACAGGTAACATCTACAGACATGATGAGCTCATTACAACCCTGGCGACCAACAATGCCACGGCACACCAGACGCTCTCGTACAACCTGGGGAAGACAAGATCATATGAACTGTACATGTACTACAACATGTATCTAATATAATAGACACACACATTGACTCAGTGATGTAGTACTTTTTGAAGGTCTCGGTCTTGTCTCGGAATCAACCACATTTTTACTCCGTCTTGTCTCGGTCTCAGATAAAAAGGACTCAGGATTTTATTTCAAGACCGGTCAATACCACAACTGCAGAGATATCACTAAATTGCCTGTGCATTGTCTGATTTATGTGTTAATTACTGTGATTAGATGTAAAACGTCCTGCTTCAAATGCAACCAATAACTTGACTCATTTCTAGTTTGAAATTTGTTACTGTTAACCCCCTCTCCCCGACCCCTTAACACGCACTCCCAAGAAAGTGAATGCGGGAGACAGGAGAAGAAGCTCTGGCTGTCTGGGGGATGTCAGCCAAATCGTGAATGAAGAATAATCTTAATTTGTTTTCTGTGGGTGTTTTTTATTGGGAATGTGGATCTTTCAGATCATTTTGAGGAGTGCTTATGGTTAGCATTTTCCACATTTTATCATGTAATGCAGTGTGGGACTCGCACTGGTCTGGTCTTGGTCTTGACTTGGTATCAACCCCTCAAAGTCTTGGTCTTGTCTCAGTCTCGATGCACTCTGGTCTTAATGATGACTTGGTCTCGGTTTAGTTGGTCTTGACTACAACACTGCATTGACAGTGCTTATAAAATTCAGAGCTTGAGTTTATTCACTTTCGGGCCTGCAAGCAAACTGTCTCACCTTGGGGCAGTCTGAAGAGCCCGTCAGCACCATGTCAACGGAGCAGCCTGGCAAAAGCTCCACGCGAGAAGGTGTGAGGCTGAACACAGGCTTCTCTCTGCTGGAGGAGAGCAAAGATCCACGGCCTGGAATATCCTTCTTCTTGGGAGCGGAGATGGACGGCAAGACGGTTCGGCCAGATAAGTTTCCCCCCTTTCGAGTTTTTGATGAGTCTGAAGATCCCGTCAGCACCATGTCACCACAGCCCGGAATATCCTTCTTCCTTTGAGCTGAGATGGAGGGCAGGTTGGTTCGGCCGGACAAGTTTCCCCCCTTTCGAGTCTTTGTGGAGAGCAGGAAGTCATCAGTCCGCCAGTGAAACCGCTGCATTCGCTTCCCACGGTTGGTCAGCTTGAAATGGTACTGGCATGACCCAGGGCTAATAGGACATACCGAGGACAGCGAGGAATTAAGGCATGTTGTCTATTAACTACTACATTTTCAGTTCTAAATCACCATATCAATATTAAGTCAAATTTGAATAATGAGTGTGACATTTTTTATTCTACCTGAAGTATGTGCCTAGGTCAAGGTTGGGAGCAAAAGGCTTGTCACTGACGATTGTGGTGCCAGTGCCTGTGGCAGACAGAGGGACAGTGTGTGTTTGACTGTCCTGGATGGATATTTCCAGCATGGGTTGGAAGTGAAGCGTGTCCTCCAGGTGTGCCACTACTCTCAGCTCATGCTGGCTCTCAGGTGGCACTTCCCCCTCACTGGGCTCAACTCGCCCAAAGGACTTTCCATAGCGCTGAGGAAACAGAAACACAAGGAAAAGAGTTGGTTGACTGTCTGAATCCGATGAGCTAAAGTGTTTGCTACGACAGGATGCCCGCCTTTGCATCCGTAGAGTTGCAAGGTAATAGTTACAGCAGCTAGTTACATGACGAAAATGTGTTGATTGAAAATATCTCCCTTCACGCAATTGAGGCCTATGCTACGGATGGACCTGTAAAGATAGATGTGTATATCATATAGCCGCATAATCACATCAATATTTCTGAGTTGCATGAGATCCTAGAGGTAAATATAAGTATATGATATAAGTAGAGCAGTGACTCCTTGCCTGAGATAAGTAAGAACAAATATCTCCCTACTATGATTATGATAATGGGTAGCGTATGATATACAGATGTACAGTTGTATAGAAGAAGTTAAGATGAGTGTATCCTATGATAACATGTGTTTTAAAATACACAAAAGCCTTAACACATGGATCGTTTGAAAATGTTATGTGTCTCACATCTACACTCTCTTTGAAGTGAGCATAAAAAAGAGACTGCCGCAAGACAAACTCAACATTCCTTCTATTTCCCAGCTCTGTGGATGGTTTAATTGCATTGATTTGAATAAAGTCCAATGCAATGAGAAAAAAGATGCGCTGTAAATCTAATGTTCATTTCCAGTCCTTCAACAAAGCCCTTCACTGTGCTCATTGTACTGTACAGTACAGTACGTATATATATATATAAGCAGTCGTCGGGATCACAATCAATGTTCTGTACAGCAACTCTGTTGATGAATGGCTGGAACATAAACTTTTAATTGGGATTTTGAGAATGGGTTTCCTAAAGATGCAGTGAAGCTTAGGAATAATTTATGTCCTTTGTCAAATACTGCAATTTGTGTTGCATCACTGAAGCAAAGACTGTACTAACAATAATATTGATTGAAATGATATTTGAAGATTTAGTTTGATGTCTCTGTTGAAAGCTACTTCCTTACAGAAAAGTCCTGCAGAAAAAGAGACATTTGAAGAAAGATGCCTCACACAAGCAGGCAACACTTGACCAGAGAGTGACTTCAGGAGTCATAGATCACTTTCTCAGCATTTGTATGATCGGGTAAAGGAGCCACTGAAAGGTGACTTGGTGTGGGTCGATACAAGGGTGATCAGAGTAAAGGGGGTGGGTAGAGTCAGAAGAGGAGAAAGAGCAGGGGGTTGACTCTCCAGAGGAAGGAGCAAGACGACTGGAATCTCAATAATCACATCAAACCTGCTGCATCCCACAACTTGATTAGCATTGATTGCTTTTGAATGCAGCACAAGTCAGAAGGGCTTAGAATCCAAATCGGTGCTGTATGCTGTACAGCTATAAAGAGTACATGCACCTGCATACATCTAGCACCAAACTTAAATCTCACTTGGCTTCTGTTTCTGCTTGCCAAAAAAATAATAAATAAAAAAGATTAAAACAACTAAAATAGTGTCTGAATTTTAAGACCAATCCCTTTTTTACATAGAGTGCAGAAAATGGTCGTACAGGGTAATTATCATCCACATCATGTATATATGTACTGTCGTGCAGTTTCTGTTTCTAGTTTTGTATCTCTGTTCAAATTCTAACAGAAAAAAATAGACAAAAAAAAATCTGTGTACATATGTATTCCGATGTGAAGCGCTGTTCATGTGGATTTCGAAAAATAGTTGATACGTATTTATAGAAACTTCAAAGTGTTAAGTTGGGAACAGAATTTGGAGCAGTGGTATCCCATCTGCCAGGCTAAAGCAGTTAACCTAGGGAAAACACTGGACACTATTTTTCACACTACACAGTCTGGTTGTCTAGATATCTTTGACACTGTATAAAATAATCAATAAAATCCTAGGTTTTATTAGGGATGGAGTTGTGGTTCATTTCTCACAGATGGTCACTTAGATGACAAGCAAGTGTGGATACCTTCCACAATATCCCCGCAATCATCACTCATCGGGTCTATTTGTGTGGCTCCCTGCCAGCCTATTGAGCGAGATGTAATGTAATTCAAGGAGAATCTGCATCGATTGATGCTTGAGAGTGCAGGGGGAAACTCCTATCCTCAACACTGCCTTAGAGGAGAGGACAGGGTCACACAACTGCAGTTACACCGGGGTTGCCTGTGTGTGTTTGAATTAGTGTGCATGCACGGTTGTTTCTATGCCAGCTTAGGAAGTATTGAGTCATAGCCCCAGTCACAAGTTTGTTCCCAGTGGATTCCCAGTGATAAGAGAAGGGCTTTCAGAAAGCAAATAAATACTTGAATGAACACACTGGATATGATCAACTGTAGATCTCAGGATAAGGTAACGTTACATTTACACTAAGTAATAAGTATGATAAATAAAAATGAGTGGAAGATTATTATTCAATCTTAAGAGTCTTTGTGATGGGTCCGTGCTCCCTCTATATTCCGAAAAAACGAGCACTGAAGTTGAAGTGTAAGAGATGAAAACAGCTTAACTGTCATTTAAGGAGTAATAGATAAACAGTTGAACATTCAAAATTGTAGACATTGTATTGTTTTGTAGATTAAATAATTATTTTGTGTATAAAATGCTATAAACACTAGAAACAGCAAGAGATTCCAAGTTGAGCATTGTTCAATCAGCGTCCCAGATCAAGCCCACCTATTCCAGTCATGTCATCCTGAATTGACAAAATGTCAGCGTCTAACTGGTTCATGAAGGAGAGCGCACTCTAAAGGAAAATCACGTATTCTCCTGGGGTAGGACTACAATTGAGCTGGCAACTAATTATTCCAAGAGCTAACAAAGCATTAGAGCAGGTATGTATTAAATCCAAAAGTATTTCATTTCTGTATGCTCCTTGTAACATCTTACCACTGGAACTCATTGCTTGTAAATTTGAATGTATTATACGCGTTTCATTAATTTATTTATAGGCTAAACCTATCTAATAGCGTTAATACAGTATGTGGGCTCAGGGGTGTGTCTGTGTTGGTGTGTTTGTACCATGTAAGCAGTAAAGTGGGCTGGAATAGGTGACTGGTTTGACAGGTGCAGGGTTCTAGTTATGTCCGTCAGAACCGGGATTGTGCCAAAGTCCAGCTGTGGGCTCTGAACATGAACTATTGGTCCCTGCCCAATACATGACAAGACCACCTCCTGGAACAAAAAAAGGCAGATTAGAGAACACATTTTACTGAGTAATGTAGAGAAAGACACCTGTATATGTATATGCCTGTATTCAGACAAACTACTCAAAATTACTCCCTCATGCACTGAGTATTCAACCAGTAACAGCGCAGATATTAACACTCAGAAGCGCGCGCACACACACACACACACACACACACACACACACACACACACACACACACTTCCACTGACCAGGGGTGGCTGGAAGCTGCCGAACACAGCAATGCGTAGAGTGCGCTGTTGCCTTCCAACGGCCTTAGCTAGCAGAAACACAGGAAGCTCTTCTGAACTGTGAGGAAGAATCAATCCTCTGGGGGTGAAGCTGCCAAAAAGCAGTGGCAGACTCTCCTCATATTCCTGAAAAAGGTGACACAGACAGAAATTACTTTTTTCAAGCAAAGATACAGATCAAACATCTATTGTACAAAAAGATAGATGGTTTTGAAAGTAATTTATATTCTCTGCCCTTGTCACGGCAGGAGTGGACAGCTGACAGACAGTGATTTCAATGTTGGCCATTTGCACCAGTACAGTTTCATGGAGCTATTACTGCAAGTCAGGACATGATTATTTTGATTCCAAAAACAATCTTTATTATATTTTGTCTTAACAATGGTCAGAGTCTTAATACAGTGATAATGACATTCTATTAGATTCATTAAAGCAATAGTTCAACATTTTGGGAAATACTTTTATTGGCTTCCTTGTGGAGAGTTGAATGAGAAGCTCAATATCACTCTCATGTCTGTATGGTAAATATGAGGCTGGAGCAAGGAGACGGTTAGCTTAGCTTAACACTTCAGAAAGTCACTTCTCCCAGTCAAGAAATAGTCTGCCACATAACCCCATGTAAAAACACAACTTGTTTTTTTACTTTTTTTCTAAGGATTAATGGATATGTTCACAATTTTGTTTTAAAGTCTGTCTTACAAAAATAGTGCATATGAACATTAAGGCAGATCTTTGTTGCTGTAATTATTCCTCCTGTTCATACTCCCAATTAGAAGATCCCTTTCCTAATGTGCTTTTAATGTAAGCGATGGGGGTCAAAATCCACAGTCTTCGTTCCAAGCTAAAATCCATTTCAAATTTCAGCAAAAGCTAAGATAAGTCAAATCAAGTTGATATCGTTGAAGGTTACTGTGTCTTTAGTACAATAAACATATAAATATATAACGTGTTAATTAGTTATCTTTAGGGGGGCTGGTAAGCAGACTTTGTTACCTTTGGACACAGCCAGTCTAGCTGTTTCCCTGAGTTTCTGTTTTTTCATAAAATACATGAATGTCAAAGTGTCCTTGGGCAAGACACTGAACCCCGAATTGCTTCCGATGCTGCGCAATCGGTGTGTACCATCGGTATGTCTGCTGAGCAGGTGGCAGGCATGGAAGCCTCGGCCACCAGTGTATGAATGTGTGTGTGAATGGTGCTGTTGTGTGTGAAGCACTTTGAGTAGTCGTTAAGACGAGAAAAGCGCTAGATAAATGCAGTCAATTTAAAGTGCAGCTACAGTCATTCCACGGCTGCAATGACAGTGCAGGTATGCTAAGAGCCAGATGTGGAAGACACGGAAGCGCTGACCAATCAGAGCAGACTGTGCTTTTTCAGGAGAGGCTCTTAAGGAGACAGGCACTAAAACCATGGATGTATAATAAGAACTGGATACAGCGTTGGAGGCGGAGCCCCAATCATTCCTATGAGAGTTGCTCATTAGTGAAGACTTTATGGAGCCAGAAATTACCCAGATGATCGACACTGCATCAGCACTGTGCGGCCCATAGAGCAGGCCGACTACAAACCTCTGCTGGCCCAGCCAGCTACTTCCGGTTTAGCGCTCCACTAACTTGAATGGGGATGAAATCATTTAATTGTGCAGCTCTTCTAGACTTTCCAAATTTCCGAATGGATTAATTTCTGTCATTTCATGGGGGTTGTGATCCACTGATTTACAGACATACAGTGGCACTCATACATTTATGAACCCATGCTAAAGTTGACTAAAAAGAGGAATAAAAAAATCATCTTTTGGAAATTGATCTTAATGCCTTAATTAAAAAAATGAGGAAAAATCAAACCTCTAAGGACACCAATTTTCTTTGTGAATGAATAATGTATCGTAAATAAATAAATGTTCTTCCTTAAAATACAGGGGGCATAAGTAAGTACACCCCTATGTTAAATTCCCATAGACAGGCAGATATTTATTTTTAAAGGCCAGTTATTTCATGGATCCAGGATACTATGCATCCTGATAAAGTTCCCTTGGCCTTTGGAATTAAAATAGCCCCACATCATCACATACCGTTCACCATACCTAGAGATTGGCATGGGGTACTTTCCATAAAATCATCTCTCAATGCAAATCACACCAGCTTATGTTAACTGAAATAAATCCATGCCAGTCTCTAGGTATGATGAAGGGTATGTGATGATGTGGGGCTATTTTAATTCCAAAGACCAATGGAACTTTATCATAAATAAATAGATAAGAGATGATAGATAGATGAATGAACAAAATTGGTGTCCTTAAAGGTTGGATTTCTCCTCATTTTTTTAATTAAGGCATTACGATCAATGTCCAAAAGATGATTTTTTTTATTCCTCTTTTTAGTCAACTTTAGCATGGGTTCATAAAGTTATGAGTGCCACTGTATCTTTCGCCATGTAAGTCAATGGGAGTAGTATTTTTGGACCAGTAGGCATCACGTGATGAGCTGGGAGTTGCAATTCCACTGTTAGGCCACCATGTTCAATTTGCTTCAAAGAAGGCACACTTCCTGGGGGCCTGGCTAAAACGGAGCGTTTCAGACAGAGGGTGAATACAGATAGACAGTATTAAAAAAAAAATGTTTGAACATTGAAGCATGTAGACATGTTCTAGTAAAAACCCAAATACAAGAATGAGCCTGAAAAATTAGATCTAAGATGGCGCCGCAGACAGTCGACTCGGTGTGTCTGTGCGCATTGTTTTGTTTTGTTTTGTGTTTTAACTTTGTTTTTTGCGATGGTACCCGGATCTCTTTCTCCAGAGAAGAGCTCTTGAACATCAGGGGAACAACGCCAGAGGATTTATTTCCTACTTTTCTTCTCCCTACACTGGAAATTTTGGACATTCTAGTCAAAGGTGCGCTCACCTTTCCTCACGCAGCGAAACGTCGGAGGAGAGGGAAACGGGCTGGTGCGCTGGTGCGTTTCCGCCAGCGAGGATTACGCACACCGTTACCGGGCATATTTCTCTCTAACGTGCGTTCACTGCCCAACAAACTGGAAGAATTATAACTGCTGTTGGGGGGAAACAGGGACTTTTCTTCATCTACTGTTTTGTGCTTCACGGAGACGTGGCTCTGTGGATTAATACCGGGCTCAGAGCTCACAGCTGGCAGGCTTCCAACTCTACAGAGCGGACAGAGACACGGACCTCTCCGGCAAAACTAAAGGTGGAGGAATCTGTTTCTACATCAACAGCGGTTGGTGCAACGACGTGACAGTGATCCAGCAGCATTGTTCTCCTGACCTGGAATCTTTCATCATCCATTCATTCATTCTGGTCGGTGTTTACATCCCGCTGCAGGCCAACGTGCAGGTCGCACAGCGCATGCTCGCCGACCAGATACTATGTGCGGAGCGGACCAACCCGAACTCCTTAGTAATTGTCCTTGGAGACTTTAACAAAGGAAACCTCACTCATGTACTACCTAAATACAGACAGCATATTAAATGCCCGACCAGAGAGGAGAACATTCTGGATCACAGTTACACCACAGTCAGGGATGCTTATCACGCCGTCCCCCGTGCTGCACTGGGACACTCTGACCACGTCATGGTTCACCTGATCCCCGTCTACAGGCAGAAACTTAAGCTCTGCAAACCTGTAGTGAGGACATCAAGGGAGTGGACCAGTGTAGCTGTGGAGGATCTCCAGATGTGCTTGGACTCTACTGACTGGGATGTGTTCAGGACTGCTACCAACAGTCTGGATGAGTACACAGAGGCTGTGACGTCATACATCAGCTTCTGTGAGGACTGCTGTGTTCCATCATGCACCAGGGTGAGTTTCAACAATGACAAACTGTGGTTCTCAGCCAAACTCAGAAGGCTAAGGCTGGATAAGGCAGAGGCATTCAGGAGTGGGGACAAAGACAGACTTAAAGAAGCAAAGTACAAGTTTAGCAAGGCAGTGAAAGAGGCTAAACAACGGTACTCTGAGAAACTCAAAAACCAGTTCTCAGCAAGCAACTCTGCTCCTGTCTGGAGAGGGCTCAAACAGATCACCAGCTTCAAGCCCAAAATCTCCCACTCCACCAACGACCGACACCTAGCCAACGACCTAAACGAGTTCTACTGTCGCTTTGATAGATAATGGGTCAGTCCTGTAACCATCCCCCTCAACACCTCCCAACAAACGGTCTTCCCTGATACCATCCCCCACGACACCTCCCAACAGCTACAGTGCATCACCTCCACCTCCACCTCCCCCACCTTAAAGGTCCCCCCCTCCACCTCCCCACCCATCTCAGTGACGACTCTCTCCATCAATGAGAAAGACTTCAACAGACTGTTCAGGAGACAGAACCCCAGGAAAGCTGCTGGACCGGATGCTGTCTCCCCATCCAGCTTGAAGCACTGCGCTGACCAGCTGTCTCCAGTGTTCACAGACATTTTCAACACCTCACTGGAGACATGCCACGTGCCAGCCTGCTTCAAGTCCTCAACAATCATCCCTGTTCCCAAGAAGCCAAGGACCACAGGACTTAATGACTTCAGACCCATCACCCTGACCTCTGTGGTTATGTAGTCCTTTGTGCGCCTTGTGCTTTCTCACCTCAAAGCCATCACTGACCCCCTCTTGGACCCCCTGCAGTTTGCCTACAGAGCCAATAGGTCTGTAGACGATGCAGTCAACCTGGCCCTACACTACATCCTCCGGCACCTGGACTCCGCAGGAACCTACGCCAGGATCCTGTTTGTGGACTTCAGCTCTGCCTTTAATACCATCATCCCGGCTCTGCTTCAGGAGAAACTCTCCCAGCTTGGTGTGCCTGACTCCACCTGCAGGTGGATCACTGACTTCCTGTCTGACAGGAAGCATCATGTGAAGCTGGGGAAAGACATCTCCGACTCACAGACCATCAGCACCGGATCCCCTCAGGGATGTGTTCTTTCTCCTCTGCTCTTCTCCCTGTACACCAACAGCTGCACTTCCAGTCACTAGTCCGTCAAGCTTCTGAAGTTCGTGGACGACACCTCCCTCATCAGACTCATCTCTGATGGTGACGAGTCCGCCTACAGGTCGGAGGCTGACCACCTGGTGAAGTGGTGCAAGCAAAACAACCTAGAGCTCAACGCTCTAAACACAGTGGAGATGGTTGTGGAGTCCAGGAAGAATTCAGCCCCACCTGCCACCATCACCCTCTGTGACTCCACAATTAACATTGTGGAGTCTTTCTGCTTCCTGGGAACTATAATCTCCCAGGACCTCAAGTGGGAGCTGAACATCAGCTCCCTCGTCAAGAAAGCACAACAGAGAATGTACTTCCTGCGGCAGCTGAAGAAATTCAACCTGCCAAAGACAATGATGGTGCACTTCTACACAGCCATCATTGAGTCCATCCTCACATCCTCCATCACCATCTCCAGGACCTTTACGCCATCAGGACTCTGAAGCGTGCTGGAAAGATTGTGGCTGACCCCTCCCACCCCAGCAACAAACTCTTTGAGCCACTCCCCTCTGGCAGGAGGCTGAGATCCATCAGGACCAAAACCTCACGTCACAAGGACAGTTTTTTCCCCTCCGCCACTAGCCTTATTAACAAGGCCCAGAAACCACCCTGACTCTCTCCACACGCCACCTCTGGCTCTACATGCCACTGTACTTAATCTGCTCTTTTTATCTTAATTCTTACTCTCTTATTTTTAATACATTCTGTGTGTGTATATATATACATATATTTATACTTATATTGTTTGTTCTGTTTAACCTGTTTGTTTAACTTATTTTAGAGAATGTGTGACATGCACCTACAACACCAAAACAAATTCCTTGTATGTGTAAAAAATGTACTTGGCAATAAAGCTTTTCTGATTCTGATCTGATTCTGATATGGGACCTTTAAAAATGCATGCAATCCTTGACGGTTTTGTGCTTGTTCATTTCACTATTCTATGAGTACACTGCCACCACTGCCATATATATAATATATAATACCTGGTCCAGCATGCCGTAGCAGGCAGGCAGAGTGCTGGTGTTGGTCAGCCGCACTTGCTGTTCATAGCGGTGATTTAGGAAACATCTTTGAAAGTCCAACACTGGAGTCTCCACCACAATATCAGGAACAACACACCTATTAACAAAGAGCAATAGACAGAGAGAGGAGAGGAGAAGAAAAGATTTGAGGCTTATTTATGAATCACAACAGTAATTGGCATTAAATCATGCCAATACTGCAGTATATTAATTAGAACTTATTCATGAATTTACAATGTTGGTGATTGCCGCGAGGAAGTCAGATTACCATTGCCCTATTCTGAGTGATGGTGCAGGTGACATTCAAATGTATTATTATGCAAATTAGGCTCTGAATATTTAACACATACTCCACCGATTTGTTGACACCTGTATGGAAGTTCAATGGACCGCATTTACAGCTTGTCAAAGCATCAGCGACAGCCAGAAGCACAGAAGAGGTTAACGCCAGAAAAAAAGGCACTTTACTTTAAGAGAAAGTGTGGTAGGTGAGTTTGTAAAAAGCAACCTCTGCTGTTTTATGGCATCTTGTGAGTATGTTCGCATACGTGTGCACATCAAAGAGTGTGTGTGTATGTTCACATCTGTAAATGTGTCTGACCTGGCTATGATAGGCAGACTTATGATTTTCTTCCCGACACCCTGAACATCCACTACCAGCGCCAGACTGTAGCTTTTGACTGTGTTGGAGCACAGCGTCACCTGTATACATAATACACACATACAATAGTATTGAGACCACAAAAGGTTCAAAACATACAGAAAAACATTACTCACATCAATATGGAATGCCATTTTATTCAATATTAAATTAATAAAAAAATACATACATGAATAAATATGCCTATGAAATAAATTCTGAAATTAATAAATGAGGCAATACATATATAAATACATGTAAATATAAATATATAAATGAGGCAATATAGTTTAATTAATAAATAAATAGGTTTTACTTTTATTTATTTCAGGGGGATTTTATTTCATAAGTACACATTTATTTATTTCAGGGGACCTTTATTTCATAATAATTTATTTATTTCCCTCTATTTATTTCCACTTGCTATATTCAGATGAAGGGGCTTAGATTTTGTATGATATCTTAACCCTACAACACAAGGGTTAATTGAGGGGATGCATTGCTTATCTCTTTTGCAGCTACACTTAATGATTTAGGCTGCACCATTCAGAGTATCCTGACCGGCTGCATCACCGCCTGGTATGGCAGTTGCACCGACCTCAACTGTACAGAGGGGGGTGAAAACTGCTCAACACATCACCAGGATGGGTCTGCCATCCATGGAGAACCTCCACACCCAGCGGTGCAGGGCCATCAGGATTAGCAGGGATCCCAATCACCCCAGCCACAAACTGCCTGCCGGGAGACAGTACCGCATCTGGTCCCACACTCATCCCACAGGCCATAAGACTTATGAACTCCTGAGCACTTTACCTTTGTATTGTCACCTTACCTTTATATAGTTTTACTTACTATTTCACAAATCCATTTCTGTGTATATATTTATTTTTTTATTATTTCTCTCAGCAAATACATTTAATCCATTCCTGTTTACATTCAGTTGATTCATTCAGATCAATTTATTTATATATGTTATATTTTATCCCTATACTTTAACTTGCAGTATTTTACAGTATTTCTTAAGCCGCATTTTGACCAAAGGTCCTGGGGTCGTTTTTCACACCTGCCTTGTTTAGTTCGGTTAAATCGAACCCTGGAGCGTTTTCCCCCACCTTGAGGAGGTGGTCTTGATCCGGTTACAAGCGAACTCTGGTACGCTTTGGTACCGTTTGTTTGTGGTGAGAACGTGATCCGACCCAACTATAAGGTGTACTTCCCCAAGTCTGAGCTAAACGGCTCCTGTAGTCAGGTCTGCTTTGCAATCTGAGAGTCTGCAAGTGACAGCCAACCATAGCAGCTTGCTGTCACTCGCATCTCTGTGGTCAAACCAGTCGCCCCTAGAGTTGAAGACAGACACCGGAGTAAAGTCTCGCAGAGCAGAGCAGACGTAGTAACGTTGCTCGCGAAGCAAGGAAGGTTCCTTCAAACACATGTTACATGTTGTCTGCATAACCTCCGCAGTCTAAAGACCCGTGAAGATTAGACAAATTAGTCTGCTGACGTATTAAGCAACATGACAGGATGAGGGCTGCTGGTAGTCGCAGGGGTAAACACACTCTGCAGCCGGCAGGTCAGTGTGGACGCTGGCTTGGGCAAACCTCTCTCTTTTTCTTTGTGTTTTCGGAAAGCCAACAGCAAAGCCTAACTTTACTTTTATGTTATCTAACAAAGAGAAATGTTTTCCCCTCGTCCTAAAATGGTCAAAAATCGATGAGTGGTGTGGCCGGGTTGGTAGAGCGGGTAGAGCAGGCGCACTGGCATATATACTGAGAGGTTTATGCCTCGACGCAGAGGTCAAGGGTTCGAGTCCGACCTTTGACGATTTACTGCATGTCTTCCCCCTCTCTCTCCCCTTTCTCACCTAGCTGTCCTATTGATAAAAGGCGGAAAAGCCCAAAAAATAATCTTAAAAAAAAAAAAAAATCGATGAGAGTACTTCCGTGTTTTATGAATAAGGCGGTTAGTACTACCCTCCGATCAGAGTCTTTTTGGGGGATTACAAAAGGCCCCGGAAGATTTCCCCAGAACTTAATTTTGATTCCTCAGAAGGTTCCTAGTTCCGGGGAAAAGTTCCTGTGGTCAAAACGCGGCTTTTGATTCTTTTTTTTCTTCTTACATATTTAATTAGCATTGTTGGAGGGAGCCTGAGATCTAAGATTTTCATTGCCAACGACTGCTTCTCTGTAAGTGTTCATGTGCACATGGCAATAACAAAAAGAACTTGAAAATATGGGCATATTTAACATACTGCCTAGTACAGTTTTGGCATACGTTAAAATGGGTTTCCCATTCATTTGTTAATTCACTGTACCTCAATGGTGACATCTGAAAAGGAAAACATAGAGCCTGTAGCAGGTGTGATGGTGAACTCCACAGGCCGTGCATGAAGATCTTTAGCAGCACTGCCTTCCCAAATGTTCCTGGACACCTCGGATGCCTGTTTGAGACTAGTAACACTGGGAGACCCCAAGCCGTCTCCCTGGACACGCAGGGCAAAGGTAATAGGCACAGAGGAGTCGTTGAAGAGGCTACACTTCAATGTTAGTGGGAAACCTGCACAGAACGATAGATGACAAAGGGGAACATAAAGAGGATGCTGAAGTGGATTTATTTCCTGAATGTTGTGATTCTCTGTAGTAAGTATATACCTTAAGTGTATATATACCTATATCTTAAGTATATCGTATGTAGCAAGTTAAAAGTGAAAAAGCTCAAGAAAAATGTTGCAACTCACCAAAGCCTACATCTCCAAAATTGAGCTGTGAAACATTGAAGTATAATTTGGGACCAATGACACAACCCCTGAAAAAAAAAGAAGCCAAAAACATGTGCCATGAGAAGCATTGGTATTTTAAGTAACACTGCCAACAAATTTCAAGAATGAGTTTTTATATTTGCTTGGATAAATCTGAATGTTCCATTACAATCTGAGTAACTACACTCTCTAACTTCACCTGAAAGTCACAGTAAGTGGTTGAGGCTGTCCTGTGACAGTTAGCAGCAAGTCCTCATCGAAAGTTCCCAAGATGCGACTGTGGAAGGTGACTTTCACAATCTGGCAGGCCCCAGAGGGAACAACACCTTCCACAGGACTAAAGGAAAAACAGCGGCCGAAGGTCGAGTCGGGGCTTGACAGCCTGAAAGGAGCGTCAATCAGTTCTCTGTTGTGTACCTCCATCTGGAAAAAAAAGAAGGATCCGCTGATTCAATACTCAAGTCATGTTTTTCTTGTATGTTCAGTTTTTATGCACCACAAATCTGGAACAAACTCCCAGAAAACTGCAGGTCCACTGAAACTCTCATTTTTTTCAAACTTTTCTATGCTGCCTTTTTTAAGTAATTGTTCATTTCTTACAATGCACTGTCACTTTAATTCTTGTATTTCATTCCTGTCTTATTCTATTTTAGCTGGTTTTATATTCTCTTTAACATATGTTTTTAATTGTTTTCAACTGCTCTTTAATGTTTTATGTAAAGCACTTTGAATCGCCTTGTTGCTGAAATGTGCTATATAAGTAAAGCTGCCTAGCCTTGCCTTGGTGACCGGATGGGGCACAAGAATTGGATATGTTAAATTGTTTACATGTGGACAAAATTAAATGAACAATAATATAACAAAATAGAATCATACCACAAACTTTAGCCACAAATGACCTTAGAGTTGAATCAAAACACGACTGACACAGTCTCACCGCAGTATTATCTCCACACAGGGGCTGTGGTTATTGCATTGCATCGCATTATATTTTACAGGCATTGACTCACTGTATGACATGGCTTGGCCTCTTAGCAATTTGTTTTTTTCTGTGATTTATAATTTCTATACTTTCATTATTGTCAGATGTTTTAGCTTGAGTTTAACAGTCTAAACTAAATAAAAAAAACTTAGTTCAAAAGATAGGGAGATTATGCCACACTCAAGCTGTTTATTGTTCATGTACTTGTATTCAGATCCGCAGTTTTAGAAATAAACGATACACACCAAGCTCATCACATTACCAGCATGTCCTATTGTTAATTTTCTGAAGGGACACAACTGTTCACTTTGGCTTAACCTTTCTTACTTCATAATTGTCTGTGTCACCAATGAATACATTTTTCATGTCCATCAGGTCATAGTTGAGCTGGAGATTAGGTCCCACTCCCTCAGCCTTTATTGTGAGAGGCAACCGAGATTCACGGCCTAAGTGCAGACACAGACAGGGAGAGATTCACAACCAAGTTAAAGACAGAGAAACCAAAAAACATACTATAAGGTCAGGGGAACGTTCCAAAACAAGGAGGTCGGAGGTTTACCGACACAAATACATATATAAAGTGACAACTTCATGTTTAGAGAGATTGTCTTACATATCAAACACTGATTTTATCCAGGTGAATTGGAAAAATTGCTTTTATGTGTCCAGTTTAAAGTGCTAAATCAAAGTCCAAATGTAAAATGTCTACATACTTGCTAAACATTAACTTTGCTGCGGCTTCTTTCTACTTTTCTCTCTGTCTCTCTGTCTCTGAACTTATTGAAGGGCATACGAGTTCAAGCCTGCAGTTTCGCTGAATAAGCTTCTAATGCTTCTTGCAAAGTGAGGAATCAGGCTATGGTAGTTTTCAGTCCAGCTGTCATTGAGCTGAGGTCAGGTCGCCACCTGCCTTAGAAAACATGGAAATTAATGTAAATCTGGCCTCCAGCTCCCAAGACACACGTGACGGCCACATGCAAATTTCCCAACAACCTTTTACTACCACTGGGATGAAATGAATATATGTGGGCCTCATGACTGTAGTGTCTAATATGAAAATGACAAGGAGATCAAGTAGCAATGAGCGGTTAAAGCATTTAGGAGGATTTAGGGGTTCATTTGTGGTGCTTCCACTTTGATTGTGGATGTCATACACTGAAGGAGAAAGGAACATGAAAACAGACATAATTGAGAGGAGCAGTTGTTCTCTGACAAAAACCAAACAGACAGGCACAGTTTGCTGCCCAGACTTGTCTGTCTAACCTTTGTCTGCACCAACCCACTGAAGGAAGGAGAATCTTTTATGAGAAAGCCAAAGCTATTGATTTAGAGCAGGAGTGTAAAGTCTGCTTGAACTTGTTAAAACCATCAATTCCCAGGTGTTGAAGAACAAACAAAAGAAAAGAGTTATCCTCTGGTTCCAAGAGGGGTTTCGGTTCAAGAAACAAGCCAACTTTGTGTTAAGTGCAGTGGTGGAATGTAACGAAGTACAATACTTCGTTACTGTACTTAAGTACATTTTTCACAGATCTATACTTTACTTAAGTAGAATCAATAGTGCATACTTTTGACTTTTACTTCGTTACATTTTGCAGCAATTATCTATATTTTCTGCTCCACTACATTTCTACAACGTTCCGTTACATTTTGTTACATTTTCTGATCAGTTTTTCCCCCTGCCAAAACGTCTTCCTGACGTCACACGTTTGTCTCACCAGTGAAGTTTGGTTGCCATAGATACTGTATATATAGGGCACCGCCAAACCTTCACCGCGCAGCTTAGTTTAGATGTAGACAGTCAAGGAGGACCGAGTGTCGGTACACGATCCGTTCTGCACATGCGCAAAATGTTCGCGCGTGCGCGGTTGTACGAGGATTTACGACACTGCACGATCTGTTCCACGCTTCCGGTCGACAGCCAAGCTAACGTTAGTTTAGCTAACAGCTAATTCGGCTAACCGGTAGCTGATTGTAGTGGTCTGCCGTTAGCCTCCATAGGCAAGCTAACGTTAGTTTAACTAACGGCTCATTCGGCTAACCGCTAGCTGATTGTAGCGGTCTGCCGTTAGCCTCCACAGGCAAGCTAACGGCTCATTCGGCTAACCGCTAGCTGATTGTAGCGGTCTGCCGTTAGCCTCCACAGGCAAGTTAACGTTAGTTTAGCTAACAGCTAATTTGGCTAACTGCTAGCTGAGACAGCATGTAATAACTTTAAAAGACCCTCAAAATAAAACTTGAAAATAAACGTTGACATATATAACAAACACCTAACATAACAGCTGTTACGTCAGTTCTACTTTACTTGTGCTCATTTAAAATACAATCACTCAATACTTGTCTTTATTGTTATTACTGTGAAGTCTTAATTTAGCTGTAGCCTGCTTTTCCCATTAAGTTTGAGTTAACGTTATTTTAGACTGAATCTAGTTGTCAGCTAGCGGTTAGCCGAATTAGCTGTTAGCTAAACTAACGTTAGCTTCCCGGTGGAGGCTAGCCATAGGCTAGCGTGGAACAGATCGTGCAGGTATTATCTATCTATCTATCTATCTATATTAACAGTATTATCTTGCGCACGTGCAGAACGGATCGTGCAGGCAGAACGGATCGTGTACCGACACCGAGGACAAAGTAACGTGAGGAAAATTCCACAACAGATAGCAGTCGGTCATAAGTCGTCACGAGGTTTACCAGTAAACGCAACATTTTGTCCCGTCTGTGTTGTTTTTCAGACAACAGCAGTGACTAGTGCTAGTTTGTGTCTTTTAGCTCATAGCTTTAGCAGCAGACTGTTGTACGTCCCGCTGTTTTAATCATCTACAGTGAAATACAGTCACACTACACCGTTTAGCTGTCAGCATTTTAGCCGTGTTTAATCCAGTTACTACTGTAGCTAATGGTAGGCTAACGTTACCTGCTGTGTAACGTGTTATTAGTGTTTACTAGCGTGACATGCAGCAATGTTTCTGGTGCCTCTAACGTCTGTTTTGGAGCATCAGAGCACAACGCAGACATTTAAGTGGCACCGTAATCCGCGTTGCTATTTCGTCCGGTAGATACCGGGCACCGGATTTTAACATACGCCGTTAACGTGAACAGAAAATTGCATTGCCTATATCTTTTCACGGCAAACGCGTATGTGTGGAAAGCGGTTGCACAACAACTTAAATGGCATACTCCTTCATCCTTCAACAAAGGAGGAATGTAGCACAATATGGACGTGAAAGCAGTTATAATTAGCCTATGTGACAATAAAATTTGTTTTGGTTAAAATCAACAAATAATCGTGATAATTAATCGTGATCAATATATTGATAAAAATAATCGTGATTATCATTTTGGCCATAATCGTGCAGCCCTAACAGCCTCCGGTAAAAGTGAAAATTAAAATGTTTGTTTTTTATTATTCCCGTTTTTAAATCATAGTTGCCATCTATTTCTCTCCACGGCGTTGTTTACTTCTCCACCAGGCTGCGTAAGACATTCATATCTTATTTATTTGGCTGGACCTCTTCACATTCGCCTCCCCATTTCCGCTGCGTCACACACTTATTTGCTTATGCTCCCATGGTTAAAGGAAATAAAACTGTCTTAAAATACATCCACGAATAAAACCAACCGCATTCCGATTCTAACAACATATTTCCGTTTTATGCTGGTTAGGATAGGAACTTTTTTTTTAAAGCCAGGCCTTGTTTGTGGTAGTGGACAGTATGGATACTGTCGAAGCTCAGCATTTGCATATTACCATTTAAAATGGTAAAGGATTTAAAAGATTAAAGGTCCAATATGTAATATATTTACTGTAATAAATCCAAAAATGACCCCAATGCGTCATCAGATATTAAGGAAACATGCTAAGTTGAAATACTGTCTTTTCTGACAACAATGCTAATGCCAGTATTTTCTCCTTTTGAAATTTCCGTTCCGTGACGGAATTTCTGTTTGTATTTTGGCCTGTTTGTTGTTATCAACTGCCCAGTTTGACAGCCAGGCCGGGTTGCCAGATATACCTGTAAACACGTAAACCCAGCGCGCTACAGCTGTAAGGTTAGTACAGCCATAAAAGCAGCAAACAAACGAACAGGATCAACGGAGGAAAAAACGGCATGTTTCTAATAGTTGCGTGACCAGAGACATAACAAACCCGTTTGGGTAAATATTGGAGATGTATTTGAAAGATAGAGACAGCTTAGAGCCCAAAAGGACGCATTTAATGTATTCGGACATTTTATGTCATTTCAACATTTGTGTAGTTACTCACATTGAATTATATAGCTAGAGTACCCGAGTTGGTTACTCGAAAAAACAACTGAGACACAGCCAGTGAAGTGATCCCGACTGGTCCTGGCTAAAGCCGCCATGCTAACCCTGCTAACTGCCAGCTAACGTTACCGGATGACCAGGCAAGCGGGCCGCGGCTGTTTACAACTTGTAGCCTGTTCAGCGGCTGTAGCCGACAACGGTGAGTTATTTGAAGCCAAGAGAGGGGGGCTGTAAATCGGAAAGAGAGGACCTTGAGTTTGCAGTGTGTTTAGCGATTGTTGCCATAATTCTAAGCCAATTAAGTGTGTTCAGTTGGGTGGAAAAGGACGGCAAGGTAGTGGTATTTTTAGCAGTTCCTATCGTAATTCTAAGCCGAGGAAGTGTGTCTGTCTGGCGTGTGGAGACGATGGCGAGGTTGTGGGATTTTTAGCAGTTCCTACGGTAATTCTAAGCCGAAAAAGTGTGTCTGTCAGTTGGGTACAGAGCTCCATGTGAGCACGGGCTTTTATGACAATATAGCCAGCATCTAACGTTAGCTACTCCGCTGTGCTGTAGAGTAATGCCTGGCTATGTGAGACAAGCGTCTAGCAACACTGTTGTGGATGCTCTGGTATCAGCCTGGCAATCAACGTGAACTTTGAGTCTGGGGAAGAGGGGGCGGGGGAGACGACTCTCTAAATATGTCTCTGGTTATTTGTACTTTTACTTAAGTACTGAGATTCAGTACTTCCTCCACCAGTGGTTAAGTGTCGCTATAAAATTGTTAATACACATTCTTAGCTTGACCTTTAACCTAACCTACAGTTAGTCACAATTTGATCCCAAATCCCAATCCCACCCTTACCCAAACTTAACACTAAATATATCCTCATTTTAACATTCAAAAAAACATAACTCACCATATGTTTATTAAATATTGATACATTTATCACAAGCTTAAGTCAACTAAAGTCTTTTTTTAATGCAGCAAAAGACAGCACAGCCCAAAAACTGTCATATGCCATATTAAAGAGAGACTGTATAACATTTCTACTCATTAATGAGGCGAAAGACGAAATGGATCTGAAATGGCCAGTCGTGATTATACCTTGCTTCCCTACTCATATTTGATTGTACGTGTTTGAGAATCAGACAAAACCCCAATTTTCTGGGACTTTTTGGAACTTGACCTTGGGTGTGGTCTTCTAAATGTTGTCTAAGTTGTTTCAAAGAGGAAATTCCTAGAAATTAGTAATTAGAAATTAGTAATTAGTAGCATTTTGAAGGTCCCTTAAAGTGCTCATATTGTGCTTTTTGGCTTTTCCCCTTTCCTTTATTGTGTTATATATATTTTTTGTGCACATTATAGGTATACAAAGTGAAAAAGCCCAAAGTCTCAAAGGGACATACCATCTTACAGAGAAACCACTGTTCAAAAACGGCTCCTAACAGCTCACTTGTAGTCCATCCTTTACTTCCATGACAAACGTGTATAATGCTTGCCTAGCTGCTAGCATGGCACCATAGACAGTAAAATGAATGGACAAAGCGACGCCGTAGATTTCCACGGAGACGAGTAAAGTCTATTAGAAGCACTTTTCTGGTGATGGCTGAGCGTTACTACGTAGCCTCAAACTGAGCTTGACGACGTAGATGTGACGTGAGCTACCTGTATGAAAGTTGTAAGTCTTCTGGTAGCTGTGCCAAGAGAAATCTCAATCATTCCCAATCTTGCAGAGACGGAGAGCGTAGTTATATGTTAGGATATAACATAGGCACAGGCTAATTATTACTAACTAAAATGCTAGTTAACATTAGTAATTAAACTTAAACAGCTAATGTAAGTCGAAACTGCCTGTGAGCTTCTCCTGCCTGTATGGTAATTTGTCTACTAGGCAACAGAAAATCGCGTGGTTATGACACAATCGTTAGCCTATTTTTACAAAAACGGCTGCTACGGAGCCATAACGTGAGATAAGAGGTAATGGAGCCTTTTATACATTGTCATGTTTCTTTAGAAATAAACAATGGACAAATAGAGTCTTCTCTATGTTTTCTGAAAATTGAACCGCACAAACCTATTCTGGTACAACCTCTAAATACAATTATGAACCTGAAAATGAGCATAATATGAGCACTATAAACTACTGGATATTCCTACTACTAAGTTGATGACTACGTTTCGGATGGTGGTGCAGAAAGAATTCTGAATTGACAATGGGGCTTGAATTTCACTCCAATGACTAACTACCATTGCAAATAGAAACTGTTATTATTATTAATTATATAAATTATTTATACAAGCATAACTGTACATAGCAGGAATGGGCTTATTTGTCATGCTTTGTTCTCACATGGTTGTTTATGTTGCTAGTGTAGCCAGTTGGCCAGTTAGGTAAATTGTCTGACCTAGAGCAGTGTTTCTAAAATTGGGGTGCGCGTACCCCTAGGAGTACTTTGGTCTACTGCAGGGGGTACGTGAGATTTTTGCAAAATGCTAATTCGAGAATATGTCATGTATAATTAATAAAATAATTATACTATAATAATGAATGAATTTAGTGATGGATTCTAAACATTTGAAATATGGCATTTCAAATGTTTTTCAGTTATAAGGTTATTGTTTAGTAAATCTATCACTGTATTGTTCCTCTTTATATAGACTTTTTTTCTACCAAAAAATGCTTTGCACTGGTCAACAAATGGAAAAACAATTCAAAGGGGGTGCATTATTGAAAAAAAGTTTAAGAACCACTGCCTTAGAGAGTTAAATCCTGTTCTCAGCTTAGATGATAGTCTAAGCTGGAAGCATATTTATTTTTTTTGCAGTAAGATATCTAAATCCATTGGCATCATTGGCATATTTCGAAGTTTGGTTCATCAGAAATGGTTACTTACTCTTTATTATAGCCTAATTTCTCCATACCTCATGTATTGCAATATTATTTGGGGAGCTACTTATCCCACCTACCTTGATAAGATAGATACTTTTGCAGAATTGCCACATTTAGCAGCTGGACTGATCACTCAGCCCCTCTCTTTAAATAGTTCACTATTCTATCAATCTTTAATATAAATAGGTACAAAACTTGTGTTTTTATTTTCTAAATGTTGCACCAGCCAGCATCCATTCCGATACCTTGTGTAGTATTTTTTCAGTCTAATGCTGACGTACACGGTTATAATACAAGACATGCCAAATATTTACATCTTTCAGTGTTCCGTACTAGGCTCTGTCAATTCTCTATTAGATACAGGGGAGCTCAGCTATAGAACAGGTATATAAACACTGCATTTCAGTCAACTTCTCTCAAGAATTATAAAAAGAGGCTTAAGACTTGTCCGATTGACTAAACTTAACTGTCTCTGTATTGATCTGAACTATTCATATCACATTTTGTTTGGTCTTGCTGTCTCTCATTTCTACTTGACCATACACACATATACACACAGTCCATATATCTTCATTTTATCTATATTATTGTAATTTATTTTATGCCTTTGATTTTTATGTAGCCAACCTTATGCTTTTATTTAAAAAAAAATTTAATTAGGTGCTCACTTGTGTTCAATTAGTTGTTTTTTGTTTAGGACATTTATAATTGTAATTGTTCATTATCCATATTATTCCTCTCTTCCTTAGGTGAGATTCCTTCTATAAGCCCCTAGGGGTTTTCTTAATCTCATCTGCACAATCTTTATTTTTTTTACTGTATGTTACTGTTGTCTTGATTTTATTGTGCAAAATAAACAAATTCAAATTCAAGGCTGGATATTTAGCTATTAGCGTAGCTACAAAAGTCAATGGGATTTTAAATTGTTTTTTTAAATTTCTGGAACAGAACCCAGAAGTTCTGGTTTCACTTCAGCATCATATTAATTTCAAATCTGTCTGCTACTTCAGAACCACAGACAGCACCATGGATTTATCAATACACAGCCCACAGTTAGACTACTGATATTTCAGAGCCATGGTTGGGGCCATAGATGCTAACTTGCACAAATCTCAGTCAGATAAAGGATGAATGAGACAAGCAGACTAGACTAACATATTCAACTAAACAGCCCCTCTGTCCCTGCACTCTCTCTGCTACTAGCTGATGGCAGGTTAACAAGGGGCATGCATTTTGGTCATTTTGCTAACAAGGGGGATGGCATCCTCCCTCGTCCCCCATAAACTCACCGACCGGGTATAATGTTACCAAGTTTAGCATGTTAGCATGCTAGTATTTGCTAATAAGCACTATACACAAAGTTTGGCTGAGGCTAAGTTGGGAATGCCATTGGTCTTGCAGGTATTTGGTCATATACCAAAATACTAGACACATTTAAAGTTTGACCCTATGATGGTGTTAGATTAAAAGTTAAGGACTCAATCAGGGAAACATGAATGTCTGTACCATATGTCGAGGCAATCGATACAATAAATGTCAAGACATTTCACTAAAAAACAAAAATGTTAACCTCAATATATCTAAAAGTTGTTGAGATCTGTACCAAAGTGGTGGACCATCCAACTGTTATTGCCCTCCATGCACCATGCTGCTAGCGTGGCTTAAATTTACACATTGTTTGTTTCTTACAAAAATTGTTTCTTATGTATTACTGTATGTAATATACATGCAATACTGTGCTATGAATGTTGTATTTTCTAGCTAGGCACTGACCTGTGACATCACAATAGATGGTTTGTTGGTATAGTTTGGCCTCTTTGGGCTTGAAGACAATGTTGAACTGTGCTGGGCAGTTGGGCCATATTTCACCTTCCTGAGCCATGTAAAGACAAGAAGAAGAAAAACAATAGGTCATTTTAATTAAAGGATATAAATCAGCCCATGTATGGTCAATGTACTTAATTCTGGTCAAATTGTTACAGGGTTAGTCAGCGGTGGTGTCTATAATGTGAATATAGATATTTAATGTTTATTTGTGGAAGTGCTGACTGGCAAATTTTCATCACCATCGCGATACAAACATGCGCAATGAACACATTGCAAATTTTATTTAGGGACGGGCAACAAAACCTTTTTAAAAAGCCTGTGTCACTGCTGTTTGTGATTGTTTTTTTTTCAATTACGTAGGCCTACTTGTTCAACACACTCATTTATGTCTGAAGAAAGAGTGACAGAGAGGAGCAGGCACACACACACACACACACACACACACACACACACACACACACACACACACACACACACAGTGCTGTTATTCAGAAACATCATGAGAAGCTATAATCTCTGCAGCACAGTCCGAACACAGAAAGAAGCTAGGCTGCAAATCCATGGGTAGGGTGTGGACTATTAGCTGACGAGAGATACTGGGCAAGAGGGATACAAAGAGACAGGAAAACACCGACACACACATAAACACACCGCTGGCATCACAGTTATGCAGCTGCGTGAGAGAGCCAGGATGTTGTTCTGCACAGCCTGGCTTCTGCGTTCCTGCAGTGCTCTGGACAGCAGTGGCAGGCGATGGATCGCTGTGGGGTCAGACTCACACTGAATAAGCAACCGTTCCCTCTCCACCTCCTCCTCCTTCTGTTGAAGCACAGAGCTCTGCCTACAGACATGGAAGAAGGAAGGTAAGGTAAAAGGCAAAAAAAGAAAGAGAAACCAGAAGGGTCCGAGAGAAGAACAAAGAGTTGCAGACAGAAAGAAAGGGATGGACACTTTTCTGGCAACATGCTCTGGTAAAGAAAAAAAAAACACACAGCAGGTAATTTTACACAGTAAGACGGAGAGGGAGAGCTTATACAGCCCACACTTCTAAAAACATCTTATCGAAAACACATTCCTGAATTGTTGGTGTTAAATCCTTTGTATTCATACATACATACATACATACATACCTCAGTAAGCTCAGGGCCTCCTCTTGCAGGCTGGGCCACATCGTCCAACAGTATTTAAGAGGGATCTTACTACTGTAGGTGAGGGACACTTTGTGTACGTTGGCCAGGGAAATGTAAGTCTTCTTCAACAGAACAAAGTCAGACTCAAGATGGATGTCCAGTTCCTCACAAGCCCCATACAAGCTAATGTACACATCTTCACCTGCGCAGAAGTCATGCAAAAACAGCATGTAGACACATGTAGAAGTGCACACACAAACATCCATGAATAGACTATACCAATGGTTTTTAAAACTTCTGATCATCAACTTTTAATTGTTCCACGCTGTTTTCTTTGTATATTTCAATAATCCAAAAATGTCTTATCCTGATTTGTTGAAGTTGATTGACCTAGTGTTATAAATACATTTGCACATTTACTATGTACTATGCACAGACAACAAGATCAAACAATCTATGTAAGCCACACATCTAAACCCTGATAAGCCCGCATTTATTCCTACATTTACATTTAGTTATATTATAGAACTGAATCACAGAAAACATATGAGATGTTGGCAGAAATTTAGAAGTCTTAAACCAGGCTAGCAAAACTGCAAGCTTAATGTAAAAAGGGGCATCTGAATGTACCTTGTTTTTGTGCTTCCTGTGAACATTGATGTCCTTATGACATGCCCCATTACACAGCTCGAATATTAAAAGATGCATGTGAATGCATGAATGAAAAGGTTTTTTTTAGACTAAAGAAAAGTAAGTGCTTTCACTAGTAATGAATTATCTGCAATCCCACATAAATAAGCAAAACAATAACACGGCAAATGGTTGTACAGTTAAAATCTCTAAGACATATAACAATAAACAATAGGCAATACAAGCTCAAATGGAAGATCAATATATCACTGTATAGCAAAATTGGGATTAGTTATACACTGATTAGTCTCGCATTGGCAGACCTTCCTCCACAGTGCTGCAAAGGAGGGTCTGGCTAGTCCACACAGCATTCGGGATGGGAGAAAAACGTGTTCTGGTTTACTGGCATTTCTTTAAACCAATCACAATCGTCTCACAATCGGATGGAGCCCCAGTGCCTCTGCAAAATAGCCTCGGGAAGGAACTTGTTTTGGTGGAACATGTGTACGTTCAAAGGTTGTTTTAGTCGTGCAACAGAAAACTCAGATTGGACAGATAGTCTAGCTAGCTGTCTGGATTTACCCTGCAGAAATCTGAGGAGCAGTTAACCATAGTCCTCATAAATCCACCGGAGTTTAAAATAACAATACAACGAAAGCGGAAGGTGACGGGACATCCGAAAACGGAAATCCGAAAAGAGTGACATCCGGGATTTCCGACACAACGAGAGCAATCCCGGAAGTGGAACGTCGTGGAGATAGACTATGCACTGATATACTGCACTTACAGTACTCTCCGGGAGCACAAAACAATTCTACCCGCTAAGCAGCCACTGCTGCTCCTCGGGGAGTCTCAGGCCTAATGTGGGCAGTGGAGAGAGGAGAAACTCACAGTGGAGTCAAGGACACACTGCAAAGTCTGGCTTTGAAAGACTGGATCTGGATCAATAGGAGCCACGCAGAGAGATTACAATGGCTCTCAAAATATCCTGGAAAACTGGCATCCAAAACAACTTACTTTATTATGCTGCCAAAGCCTTTTTGAGTTGCAAAATACATCAGACTGAAAGAAATGTGAATTGTTTAAATCTTACTGTAGTAGACTTAAGGTAGTACGATTTCCCACAATGCACAATACAACAATTTCAAAGTATGATTCTATGGAGTAAAGTTACAAAACCACAAGGGACAAAGTCCTTAATGGTTAACAACTAATTAGTCTCGTAGTAGTAAGGTGCCACCATCACAGCATGCACACTTCCAGCAGTGAGAGAAAAGAAAGAGCAACAATAAGCAGCAACAAAGATAAGATGCAAAACAAGGTTTTGTGTAAAGCCGCCAAGAACAAGGGCTTATGTAAATGTGGTGAGTGTTTGTTTACATTCAAATCATAAGGACTGGCCTGAAAAAAAAGCACACTGCTTATCCTGAGATTATTTATATTTGTATACCTGCAGAGGTTACTTTGTTTAAAAGGACACATTTCCAGCAAATCCTACTCAACACACACACACACACACACACACACACACACACACAGGGAACTCTTTGGCATTTTGGATACAATATAAGGCGATGACTGAATTCTGAACACTCCAAACACTACAGGGGTCTCCTCTCCATGTTTCTCTGGTTTCTTTGATATTACATTTCGCTAGCAATAAATGAAAACACAGTTTCCCTGGTCAATCAAATTACTTCACGAGTCCAATGGGTATTTCATTTAATTGTGATTGTTGTGCTTTTCAAAGCTCGCCTCTAACCAAAACAACCGTGGAGGCGTGCCATTAATTACGTTACACAATGTAATGGAGTGAACAAATTGAATTACATACAAGTAGAGTGTTCTAGGGCTGTGCAATTAATCAAAATTTTAATCGCGATAACAATTTTGGCTCCTAATGATCACAAAAACTATTATTTTGCACATTATGTTTTGCAGGTAAACTCTTATGTCTTGTGTTCTGAATGAAAAAAAAAGTTCAAACGGCAAAAGTATGAAGGGAAATTTCCCACTTCAAGGTGTTTTCACAGTTGATTTGTTTAACTGTTTCACAAGTTCAATAATTGCAACATCTTTTCAAAAGACAATGAGTAATAGTGTTAAATAATGGCGATTTCAATATTGACCAAAATAATCGTGATTATGATTTTTTTCCATAATTGCGCAGCCCTTGGTTGCTCTGCACGACGTTGAGTGAAATCATGCTTTTGGCTGAGGATTACAAACTTGATTCTGGTTTGACAATGCAAAAATGTTGAGGTCTGAAATTGCGCCAGTGCACATTCACTGATGTCAGTCCAACAATGTTTAAATAAACAAGGAAACAGTGTCATTGACGCAAAGCACCGAAAATGCTCAGGTTCAGGGCTGCAGTTCTGGACCTGCAGTTTCACCTGCAACAGAGAAACCAACAGCAGTTTCATGTGAGCCATATACAGGCAAAATATACATACGCTTCTGAAATGTTGCCTGCAATCAATGAGTGTTACACATTTTTACAGTTTTTACAACTTTATGTTGTTTATAGCTATTAGTTAAATACATTTAGAAACTCTTACCAAGCTAACATTTGGTGTTTTGCCATCACCTTCTGAACTCTATTTCTATTTGGGTAATTAAGAGCCATTTGGCATTATAGTTAGTGTAAAGTAACGCAATTACAGTAATGTATTCCTTTTTGCTGTAACGCAGTAATATAACGCATTACTAATAAAATGTTGGTAATATTATACCCGTTACAATCTCAGTAACGCGAGTTACAACGCATTTTAACTCGACATTTAGTGCCGTTTGTTTTTTTAAGAATTCACCAACACCGCAAAACATTTCGGCACAGAAAAAAAAAAAAGTCAGCGAGTGTTATTTCCTGTTGCTGGATTCGGTGGTTGAAATGACTGCAGACGGATACATTTGCGACATGGACATTATTGTCAGGAGTTTTTTACGCTGCGTTGAAGCGAGCTGTCCCGTCACTGTTCCCGTGGTCAGAGCCAAAACCAGAGACGGTAGGCTAGGGACATCTGTGTCCTGTCAGTGCCGACAGCAATGTGCCCGAGCAACTGACAGATAATAACATTTCGGGAATTAATGTTTAGTCTTGCTACACGTAATATCATTACATTTTATCAGCGGTGGATAGTAACTATACCGTAGGCTACTTCGATTCAATTGTAAGGTGCTTTTAATTGAGTATTTTCATTTTCTCTTACTTATTAGGCTACTTCTAGTCCACCACAATTCAGAGTCAAGTAGGCTATTGTATGATTTACTTAACTATTTATTTCATAGCTTTAGTTACTTTGCAGATTCAGATTAATAATACAAAATAATATGAATAAATTATGATGTATATAGTGGATAAAGATGAGACTTTGTTGATCCAGTGGTGAAATTCACAAGGTACCCGCAAAGTCAAAAGTAGTAATGCAAAAGTAGTGTAAAGCATTACTATTCAGAGACAGTAATATTGTAATATAACTAATTACTCTCAAATGACAGTAACTAGTAATCAATAATGTATTACAAGTTACAATACAATATTATATTGACTCTTTGGACAACAATATATATTGGCAAATATCACAAAGTCTGCCACGATAATATTTTGATCCGATTGAATTCAGGGGCCTGCGATCAATATGAACAATACGCGAAATCATATGCCCATTTAACACAATCACTTACATTTATATCAACTCACAAAAACAACTAAAATATGATTTGACAATTGTATTACTGAGCTTTTCCAAACATTGAAATAAACTAAATTTTTCAAAACTAAGGCACATCTTAAAGATGACATGTGATAAGTGATATAATTGATATTTTCACTTTGCATCGATGATAATAGATCATTGATCATTGAATCAATATATCGATCCAGATCGATAATGATAATGGCAACTCAATAAATACACTACACTTCATAGGAACACCATCAAACTAAAACCAAGACTCAATGACGAATTAACTAAAACACTGACTGTTTCCAGGAGATTTATCTTCCACAATAATAAGCAAATGTGTAACATTTTTATAAGATAAACCATCCCATTAGGTTTCTAGTCCTGCTCAATGCAGACTGCATAGGAAAGCTTTTAATCCATCTCTGCCTGGGCTTGAACATGAGTGAGCAGAAGTGATTCATTTGGACCTGAGATACCTGAACATGAAAGCCTCAGTGGGAGTAAAACTCTCCCAGCATTAGTGTGACTTATTTAGCTTTCAGATGTATCAACAACAAATTGAGCCCAGTCCTGGTTGAGGGAAAAAACAAACCCGACTGTGAAGAATGTAGGCTGATTAAATCTATACAATGACCATACGTGCCCTACAGTAAAAACACATATTAAAATTCAAGGAGCACTCGCTCGTGTTTGCAAAGGTGTAATTATCATGGAGATTTACATCATGTACCTAGAGGCAGAAATAGGGAATACAGAAAAAGCCTGGTACAGTTTTACAGGTCTTTGTTTTCACTCTGCGAGAAAGACTAGCAGCAGCTGTGAGATACCATCGGATGGAGAAGAAGAGAGTAAAGACAACAGAGAGGACAAAGGATGAATGATAGAAGGAAATGAGGAAGAGGGAAAGACGAATTGGGGAATTAGGAGAGAAAAGCAATTATCTCGCAGCATCCGGATGCTATGACAGCAGTTAACAGACAGGGAGAGCTGCAGCTTATTGCCAAGCTTTCATCATCACTGGCCACCAACCCGTTTCCCCCACGCTTGTTTTCTCTTCCCATAATTTCTCTATGAACGCAGCGAGAGAACTTCTCAACCCCCTCAGCTACCTTTGATCACAGCACAAAAACTCTGCAGCATGTGTGTGCATGCACGTGCTTGTTTGTGTGTGTGTCTTGTGTGTGTGTGTGTGTGTGTGTGTGTGTGTGTTTGTTACTGTGCAGCTTCTTGCTGTTTGTGTGTGAGTGTGCTGCTTTTCTAAAAAAGGCTGCTGTGCTGAAGTCCCCTCGGTGCTACAGCCCTGTCAAAGCAGATGCCTCAGCGCTTCCTAAGAGCTGTTCGTCTTTTCATTTAAATCAGCAGCAGTGACAGAGCAGAGGGTTGTGTGTGACGGAGGGAGGGGGTTACTGGAGCAGCACAGACTCTCTGCTCACTTTTAAGACAGAACATGTATTGCCTAACACCCCGTGGTCAAAAACAAGCGAGCTGAGCAAACTATTATTTTCCAAAGCGGCACTGGCTTTTAACTGACAATGGGTAATAAAGATGCAGAGTGTACCAGCGTTACGTACTGTGGTGTACATGCAAATTGACATGCAACACGCTAACACACACATGCGCACACACGCAAGGTCAGCCAGCTTATGCTGAAGTCTCCAATGGCCCCTCAGCAGAGTAAAGCCTTTAGCAGTATGCTGACCTGAAACATACATGAGTGTGAGGGAGACAGGGAAAGGTGCTAAATTAAAAATGACAGTGACTTGATGGGCTGTAAGTGGTGTTCTGAACCTGGCCTGGCCCTTCCATTATAAAAGCTTAATGCTGCTGAGCGCTGTTACTGATGCCACTCCTTCAGCAAGACCTGCCTGTTTATGTAGCCAGTCAGCGCCCCTGCTCCTTTAAGGTCACCCACACAGGTAAACAAATAAAAATGCTTTTACAGTTCACAAAAAAAATGGAAAAACAAACACACTCATCCACAATCACATTTTTTTATAGATCCTGAAGTTTTTTTTTTTTACTCTAAACAATCATCATTAAATAGCTATACATACATATTTTATTAAATCTCCCTCTGCTCTGGGAAACGGTCTCACAATAATTAAATGATAAAAATGGATGATTACAAATCTAAAGTCAGAACAGTTAGGCTCTTATTCACCGTTATTATCCAATCATAAACAGGCCGTTTATTCGCAAGGTGACTTTTCCATGGTAGAGCTTCGGGACTACAACTGATAACAGAATGATTGTCGTGTCAGCATGCTACTGAATCTTCCCTCACAAACACACACTCAAACACACAGTGCTTCACAGTGCAAATGGGGGTAGTGCACCGTGGAATATCCACCCAGGTGATGCATAGCTAACAGGGGGGAATTAAAGTTTTTTTCTGCATGGTACACAGCAGTTCTACTGTATTTGTTTAATACCGTGGGATTATTGTACCGAGACGATTTTTAGGGAGCTGTGTAGCTGAAATTAGCTTTAGAGGAGACTTTGATGTGGACGGCTTGGGTCAGGAGTAAGGCTGATTTGGTTTTGATTGAAGCATCCCCTTGGTTAATCAACCTAGCCAGTCATGTTTGCTATTTTCAGCTACCACTGTTTAGCTGGGAGTACACATGAAATGTGAGACTAATTGCTCTTTTCCCATCATAACAAACTACACTGTAAAATTGGGTCTACTTTTCCAAGTTACTTTGCATTGAAACCTTTATTAAATGTTTGACAGCCATCAAAGTGATTTTACTATACCATTTCCTAAATTCATGGCAGGCGTTTAAAATGGTTAGCTAGTAAAAAAAAAAACTTTTTTTTAACAGATGCAGCCCCAGTTAAATCATCTCTTGCAATGCACCAATGTTTTCCAGCAACTTTCTCCTTTTTCCTCTAATTGATCCCCTTGTGTGTCAACAGGAAAAGTCAAAAGCTTCGTGTTTTTGCCTTTGATGTTAAGGAGTCTGGCTAATTGTGCAGGCAACCAAGGCTACCCTAACATAATGTGTGACCATTAAAGGTGCCCTGCCACACAAAACCACTTCCTCTGTCAGCTCTAGCCACTGAAAAGAAATAAGTGGAGAAATCAGGCCAATTACAAAAGCTGGTCAGTCTGACGTGGTGTTGCCTGAACTCATTACTATTCATAAACTCGCCCAGTTGCGCTGGGTAAAGGATGCTGATAGCCAGGCTCTATTGGCTAGCTGTTAGCCAATCAGAGTCAAGCAGCTTAGTTCGTCGAATATTAATGAGAACTGGCACAAATTGAGCTGAGCCTTCCTGCAGGCTTTCTATACCACGCTAGAATGGCTTGAAACAAGGTAACCAAGGCATTTTTTCCATAAAAAATGTTACAGAGTCCATGGTAGAACTTCAGACATTACCACAAAGTAATGAATTACATGTGGCAGGGCACCTTTAAGTGTGAGTAGGGCCCAGAAATCCTTCATAAAAAATACTACTAACAAGATTATCATAAATGAGCAGATTTATTACAAAAACAAAAAGTTGGAAGGCGAAGAGAGTACAACCAGTAGCTATTACTGTAAAACAAGCATTCATCAAACAATGATGTCACATTTATTAAATGCTTAATGAATAAAAAACAGAGGATAAATTATTCATTAGCTTATTGCATCGAGCTGAGGTAAGTCCTGACAGCAGAACAAACCATATAAATGCATAAACTAATAAACATATACGATTTGTTTTTCATGGAATGGCAACATTTACTGCATTATACAGTCAGTCACACTGGTGTATAAGCAGTGCTAGTAATCTGTTTTTGTGTGCTTTAGAATGCAAATAATCAGGCTTTAAGTAGTAATTTTCAAATCAAACACTGTACTATGCAGAGACAACCAGACAAACAGAGATACAGTAGTGGTAGATTGGTTAAGCCCATTAGGATGTGATTTAAAAAGAAATCAGAGCTGAGGAAATGAGAGATAACAGTTCCTCAGAGAAAATGGACTGAGCAGTAAGTACAATACACCACAGCCATCATGGGCTAAATCCCCACCATGTTTACAGCCCAATTCCCTAAGGATGTTAAAGATTCTCCTCTAATTACCATTACTTATGTCACCTTTGACTTCATGGCCATACCAACACAAACTCCAAAGTACCTCGTATGAAACCAGCCATGTTCATACGAGCAAATACAGTCGTACACACAACGTATGGGTTCAAATGAAGCAGCAAAAAATTAGAAAGAGACAATGAACAGTTAATTAGACAAGCTTGGGGAATCTTTTCTGCCTGGCTGCTATAGATAGGTCTGTGGAGCCAATGGAAAACACTGGTAAGAGCTGCATATGTGACAAAGACACACATATGCAATAAAATTAAAACTACAGATTGAAACAACTTCTAAAGTAAATGCCTGTCTGCAAGCTATTATCTTCAAACCATTGGGTGTGTGTGTGTGTGTGTGTGTGTGTGTTTGCTGTGTATGTATGCGTGTGATTGTGCATGTGGTATGTCTGTGCATATCTGTGTGTTACAAAAGAAAAAATGACATTGATCGTAAGGATGCTAATTTAGATTATTTTTTTCTGACCGATAGCCAACCCTTGATAACCGATCATTGACCGTTAGCTGACAAGCAAACAACTGAGTCCAAGTTCTCCCATCATGGACACTCTGACATACCTTCCCTGCTCCACATCTGCGGACAGCTGAAGACTTGTACCGGTCACACAGCCAAGATGTTGCATGCATTGTCGTAGACACATGCAGCCACTTTCCTAGAAGCGGTTGTCTGCAGCTATGTGCAGAGCATATGCCCGAGGCAAGCTTGTCTCCACCACATCCACCTGTGAGGTTGTCAGCTGTGTGTCTGCCGGGCATACTCTGGGTAGGACGGCCGATTTAACCAGCCAGTCCTCATTGATATAGATGGATGTGTCACGTACAGTAGTCTATATTGACAACGTTTCACTTCCGGAATTGTTCAGGTGCCACCAAAAATTTTGGCCGGATGTCCGTCACCTTCCTCTTTCTTTGTGTTGGCATTTTAAACTCCGGTCAATTTATGAGGACTATGGTTAACTGCTCCTTAAATCTCTGCAGGGTAAATCCAGACAGATAGCTAGACTATCTGTCCAATCTGAGTTTTCTATTTCACGACTAAAACAACCTTGGAACGTACACATGTTCCACCAAAACAAGTTCCTTCCCGAATCTATTTTGCAGAGGCACCGTTATTGTGTCCGGGGCTTAGCACTGCCCAAGACGATTGTGAATGGTTTAAAAAAATGCCAATAAACCAGACGCATTTTTCTCCCATCCTGGAATGCTGTGTGGACTAGCCAGACCCTCCTCCGCAGCGCTGCGAGACCACACGCACAGTAGCTCTCCGGTGTGAGCACCATCCAGCAGAGAGCCACAAATTTAGCAGGGAAAAAAAGCTCAAAACGCAACTCACTATTGCAAAGTTTGCACTAGCAAGTTAACTAGCAGGTACAAAATAGATTGTATTGTCTATTTTTCTTTTACAATGCAAAACATTTTGAATCACTTTTCATTTTTGTTTTAATAATATTTTTTATATTTTTATCTTTAACTGTTTAACTGATAGTATTAATTCTTATTGTTGGTTAACAGTTAAGTGGTTGATCATTATCATTCATAATTGTCAGATCTATTAAAAATCTATTTGTGTGACACAATGTTTCACGAGAGGATAGACAGATGGACTGAGAAACACATTCTGACACATTGGAGAGGAAAACATGAAAACTTACCGCCTCTCTTCTATGGAGGCATTGAGAGTATACTAGAGTACTCTATGGTATTCTATTATACCAGAATGCTTTGGTAGAAAAATAACGCAGCTGATGAGAAACACACTGAAACCATGTCATTCTGCTAATGCTAATAGGGACAGCTATGAATATTTCACTATAGCTCTGGGAAGTCAAGAAATGATGCTACTGTACGATTGACACTAGCTTTTATCAGATGCTGGGGTCATAATTTATTTAAGTTATTTGTGTCACTAGTTTGCGCACAGTTTTGTAATGTATGTTTTCAGAGGCCTGAATTTTTCTCACCAGTGTGGTAGTGCAGAAGCAGGTCCTGGCTGTGGTCTCCTATGGTCATGGGGTTGAAAACCACAGTCACCTGCATGCTCTCGCCTACATCCAGGGTCCCACAGGAGGGCGTCACTGAGAAAGGGCTGGAATTAAATAGAATAGAATAGAATTTCACCAGGTGGAATAAACAACAGAATGTAAAGCATGGTGTTTTATAACAGCCAACGTTCAATGTAGTTTTAGAAACTGGCAGAAGAAACCCAAATGTTTAATACAATATTTATTTACATGTGTAATCAATAGTAATAACTGTAAATGTAAATGTTAATTGAATGTGTGCCTATCACCAAGTACAGTTACACAATAAGTGGTGGAATGTAACTAAGTACATTTACTCAAGAACTGTTCTTAAGTACACATTTGAGGTGCTTGTACTTTTTCTTTTCATGCCACTTTTTACTTCTACTCCACTACATTTCAGGGGTAAATATTGTACTTTTTACTCCACTACATTAATCTTACAGCTTTAGTGACTAGTTACTTTACAAAATAATTGATTTTTGCACACAAAACATATGTAGTTTATAAAATATGTTTTATTATAAATTAAACTACCCAACAATATATATGCTTACAAGTCCTGCTGAAATGATGTGCCAATTAAACACTTGATTGACAGAACTGTTTTAATTGTTTCTAGTTTCTAAAATGTGAGGATTTTTCTGCATTGAGTACTTTTACTTGTAACAGAGTATTTCTACAGTGTGGTATTAGTACTTTTACTTAAGTAAAGGATCTGAATACTGATTCCACAACTGAATACACTTCTTGAAAAGGGTGCGAAGCTAAATGTTTGCTGTTGTGATTCTGGGTTAGTGTATTCATGTATACATTACATGTTTATACACTGACAATATTTAAGATTGAAACTGCTGTATCCGAAGAAAATAGGTTAAATCACTCAAACACAGTAGACATGAGCCCATACTGCACTGACTCTCACCTCTTTGTTTCTAGCTTGAACTTGGCCTGGCTGTTTCCTACGTTGCAGACTAGCTGAGTTCTCTCTGTGGAGGCTTTCACAGGACACACGGGTAAATGGATACTGTCTCGAAAGTCAAGAATGGCACGTGGCCCAATGGCACGAACTGGGACCTCAAACCGCTCCCTCTCTGTCACACAAACCAGTCTGGGGTGGTAGTCCTAGATGGACAAAATGAAAAAAATGTGTCAAACATGCAAGCTCCATATACAGTATATTACTGAAGTATTTGTTGTCCTCAAGGTTAGTCCTGGATGGAGACACATGCGCAAGCACATACACATTCATATTTTTTAGTAAATGACCTACTATACTATTATATTATATTTATTATATTGTCTTTAGTATTAACTAATATAAAATGTGTACACCACTTAGCACAGCAGCCACAAAGCCTGCAACGAGGCTGTACTTAGGCACAGCATTGCTTTGAGCCAAATGGTATAATTAGCATGCTTACAATGACAATACTAGTGTATTTATGTTTAGCAGCTATAATGTTTTATCTTATTCACCATCTTAGTTAAGCATATTAGCATGTTACATTTGCTAATTAGCATTAAACACAAAGTACACCTGGGGCTGATGGGAACGTCATTAGTATTAGCAAGTAGCAAATATTTGGTCATAAAACAAAGTGTTAGAGAAATTAAAGCTTTGACCTGATGGTATGGCCATCTAGATGATTGCTAGATGAATAGTCAGAGGATATAAGTTATTACAGTTCATCCTCTGGGGATGATGAATGTCTGGACCAAATTTTGTGAGGGATTAGAAGGAACGACATGCCCGTAATGTGTGCAGCAAGCATTTTGTTACCATTAATAATTCTGCCATTTTAGTCAAACTGATTTCACACAAGATTTTATCTAATATAGCTCATCATTATTTGATGAAAAATACAAGTGCCTTCTGACATTTCACATGTTCTACTGACTTAAGCAGTTACTAGACACTTAGTCTTGCATTGCCAGATCTTCCTCCACAGCGCTGCTGAGTAGCGTCCGGCTAGTCCACACAGCATTCCAGGATGGGAGAAAAACGTGCTCTGGTTTATTGGCATTTCTTTAAACCAATCACAATCGTCTTGGGTGGCACAAAGCATCGTACGAAGCAACGGTGCCGCTGCAAAATAGCCTCGGGAAGGACCTTGTTTTGGTGGAACATGTGTACGTTCAAAGGTTGTTTTAGTCGTCCATCCATCCATCTTCTTCCGCTTATCCGGTAACGGGTCGCGGGGGTAGCAGCTCCAGCAGGGGACCCCAAACTTCCCTTTCCCGAGCCACATTAACCAGCTCCGACTGGGGGATCCCGAGGCGTTCCCAGTCCAGGTTGGAGATATAATCCCTCCACCTAGTCCTGGGTCTTCCCCGAGGCCTCCTCCCAGCTGGACGTGCCTGGAACACCTCCCTAGGGAGGCGCCCAGGGGGCATCCTTACCAGATGCCCGAACCACCTCAACTGGCTCCTTTCGACGCGAAGGAGAAGCGGCTCTACTCCGAGCTCCTCACGGATGACTGAGCTTCTCACCCTATCTCTAAGGGAGACGCCAGCCACCCTCCTGAGGAAACCCATTTCGGCCGCTTGTACCCTGGATCTCGTTCTTTCAGTCATGACCCAGCCTTCATGACCATAGGTGAGGGTAGGAACGAAAACTGACCGGTAGATTGAGAGCTTTGCCTTCTGGCTCAGCTCTCTTTTCGTCACAACGGTGCGATAAATTGAGTGTAATACCGCACCCGCTGCGCCGATTCTCCGACCAATCTCCCGCTCCATTGTCCCCTCACTCGCGAACAAGACTCCAAGGTACCTGAACTCCTTCACTTGGGGTAAGGACTCATTCCCTACCTGGAGAAGGCACTCCATCGGTTTCCTGCTGAGAACCATGGCCTCCGATTTAGAGGTGCTGATCCTCATCCCAGCCGCTTCACACTCGGCTGCGAACCAATCCAGTGAGTGCTGAAGGTCACAGGCTGACGATGCCATCAGGACCACATCATCCGCAAAAAGCAGCGATGAGATCCCTAGCTCACCAAACTGCAACCCCTCTCCACCCCGACTACGCCTCGATATCCTGTCCATAAATACTACAAACAGGATTGGTGACAAAGCGCAGCCCTGGCGGAGGCCAACTCTCACCTGAAACGAGTCCAACTTACTGCTGAGAACCCGGACACAGCTCTCGCTTTGGTCGTACAGAGATTGGATGGCCCTGAGAAGGGACCCCCTCACCCCATACTCCCGCAGCACCTCCCACAGTATCTCCCGGGGGACCCGGTCATACGCCTTCTCCAGATCCACAAAGCACATGTAGACCGGTTGGGCATACTCCCAGGCTCCCTCCAGGATCCTTGCGAGAGTAAAGATCTGCTCCGTTGTTCCACGACCAGGACGGAATCCGCATTGTTCCTCTTCAACCTGAGGTTCGACTATCGACCGAACCCTCCTTTACAGCACCTTGGAGTAGACTTTACCGGGGAGGCTGAGAAGTGTGATACCCCTGTAATTGGCACACACCCTCTGGTCCCCCTTTTTGAAAAGGGGAACCACCACCCCGGTCTGCCACTCCTTAGGCACCGTCCCCGACTTCCACGCAATGTTGAAGAGGCGTGTCAACCAAGACAACCCCTCCACACCCAGAGCTTTAAGCATTTCAGGACGGATCTCATCAATCCCTGGGGCTTTGCCACTGTGGAGTTGTTTAACTACCTCAGCAACTTCCACCAGGGAAATTGACGACAATCCCCCATCATCCTCCAGCTCTGCCTCTACCATAGAGGGCGTATTAGTCGGATTTAGGAGTTCCTCAAAGTGCTCCTTCCACCGCCCTATTACCTCCTCAGTTGAGGTCAACAGCGTTCCATCCTTACTGTACACAGCTTGGATGGTTCCCCGCTTCCCCCTCCTGAGGTGGCGAACGGTTTTCCAGAAGCACCTTGGTGCCGACCGAAAGTCCTTCTCCATGTCTTCTCCGAACCTCTCCCACACCCGCTGCTTTGCCTCTTTCACGGCAGAGGCTGCAGCCCTTCGGGCCCTTCGGTACCTTGCAACTGCCTCCGGAGTCCTCTGGGATAACATATCCCGGAAAGACTCCTTCTTCAGTCAGACGGCTTCCCTGACCACCGGTGTCCACCACGGTGTTCGTGGGTTACCGCCCCTTGAGGCACCTAAGACCCTAAGACCACAGCTCCCCGCCGCAGCTTCAGCAATGGAAACTTTGAACATTGTCCACTCGGGTTCAATGCCCCCAGCCTCCACAGGGATGCACGAAAAGCTCCGCCAGAGGTGTGAGTTGAAAGTCTGTCGGACAGGGGCCTCCTCCAGACGTTCCCAATTTACCCGCACTACCCATTTGGGCTTACCAGGTCTGTCCAGAGTCTTCCCACACCCTCTGACCCAACTCACCACCAGATGGTGATCAGTTGACAGCTCTGCCCCTCTCTTCACCCGAGTGTCCAAAACATACGGCCTCAGATCAGATGAAACGATTATAAAATCGATCATTGACCTTTGGCCTAGGGTGCTCTGGTACCAAGTACACTTATGAGCATCCCTATGTTCGAACATGGTGTTCGTTATAGACAATCCATGACTAGCACAGAAGTCCAACAACAAACAACCACTCTGGTTTAGATCAGGGAGGCCATTCCTCCCAATCACGCCTCTCCATGTGTCTCCATCATTTCCCACGTGCGCGTTGAAGTCCCCCAGCAGAACTATGGAGTCCCCCACTGGAGCCCCATACAGGACTCCATTCAAGGTCTCCAAGAAGGCCGAATACTCCGAGCTCTTGTTTGGTGCATACGCACAAACAACAGTCAGAGTTTCCCCCCCCACAACCCGCAGGCGTAGGGAGGCGACCCTCTTGTCCACCGGGGTAAACTCCAACGTAGCGGTGCTCAGCCGGGGGCTTGTGAGTATCCCCACACCCGCCCGGCGCCTCACACCCTGGGCAACTCCGGAGAAGAAAAGAGTCCAACCCCTATCCAGGAGTATGGTTCCAGAACCGAGACTGTGCGTAGAGGTAAGCCCCACCAGATCCAACTGGTAGCGCTCCACCTCCCGCACAAGTTCCGGCTCCTTCCCCCACAGAGAGGTGACGTTCCACGTCCCCAGAGCCAGCGTCTGCTGCCCGGGTCTGGTCCGTCGAGGCCCCTGACCTTCACTGCCACCCATGTGGCAGCACACCCGACCCCAGCAGTTCCTCCCACAGGTGGTGGGCCCATGGGTTGGAGAGAGAGGTGCCATGTAGCTTTTTCGGGCTGTGCCCGGCCGGGCTCCGTGGCAAACCCGGCCACCAGGCGCTCACTGACGGGCCCTCCATCTGGGCCTGGCTCCAGACGGGGGCCCCAGGCTTCCTCCGGGCAGGGTCACTCCAGCTCTACCTCGTTTTTTCATAGGGTTTTTGAACCATTCTTTGTCTGGCCCCTCCCCTGAGACCACTTTGCCTTGGGAGACCCTACCAGGAGCACAAAGCTCCAGACAACACAGCCCTCAGGTTCATAGGGACACACAAACCTCTCCACCACGATAAGGTGATGGTTCCAGGAGAGGTGTTTTAGTCGTGCAACAGAAAACCATAGTCCTCATAAATCGACCAGATTTTAGAATGCCAATGCAACAGAAGCCCAAGGCAACGGACATCCAGCCGAAATGAGGGACATCAAGTGGAATTTCCGGCGGCATCGGAGCAATCCTGGAAGTGGAACGACGTGTATATAGACACTCAACTGTCCTGCTGTTACACAGACATGAGGTAAGAACAGACATTTGCCCCTTTCATGAACTAACAACGGTGCGAGAATGAAACACTAATGTATAATTAGAATTTTGTTTACTATTACTATTGAACTGTGTTCCAAACTGTGTCTGGAGCAGCATGATGTGTGCCAGGAAAGCCATTCGACCAGTTCGACAGTGAAGCTGTGTATTTAAGTTGAAAGTGTGTGTGAGCAGGCGTGAGAATAAATAGTGCCTTTGTTTGTGAGCGAACTGTCCTTTCTGTATTTGTGCAAAGAGAACTCACGGTGCTTTAAAGCATGTATTTGATTAGCAGAGGTAATGTCATTAGTGTTATAAGTTGATATGACAAACTTGCAACACAATTTGAGTTGTAACAGCTTGTCACTGACTTCAGTGGTCGTACTTTAATTTGGGCTTTCATTGTGTGCATGTTTGCCCCTCCACGTTGCTTTACATGCTATAAGTCTTCCGTTCCTAAATGCAGATTACCCTGATACTTCATTGTGCTCTCTGAATCTAGCCTACTGTGTATGATTATTCCATGGAGCAGGCAAACTCCCTTCTTTCTCCAGTACCTTGTTCTCCTGCGGGGTGAAGAAGACAGTGAAAGTAGCAAACAGTCCTGGTGCCACCTTGCTACCTGTTCCCTCTGTTCCGACTACACGGAAAAACTCAGAGTCCTGCAGCTCCAGCTTAACTTGTCGTGAAACCTTGAGAAAAAAAAAAATCACACAAATTTTACAAAATTGCAAACCCCACACAGCAACAAACACAGAACCAGGTACACACACAACTACTTGATGGTGTTTTGTTCAAACTGCATTTATAAATATCCTCCAATCCCCTATGACCTTTTCCAATTTCTGCTTCCCTTACATACAGCCTGCACGCACGTACGCACGCACTCACGCACACGCACGCACGCACACGCACACACACACACACACACACACACACACACACACACACACACACACACACACACACACACACACACACGCTGTAAACCTTTTTCTCCTGCTATACTGACTGTTTCTGTGGTTCCATTAATAGTTCCATAATCTTCACTAAAACATCAGCTCAGACCCTGTTGTTTGTGTAACTGTTTGCGTAATCATCACTCATTCACACACCTTGTCAATGTTGTGGAGACGGAGAGATAATGTGTAGGTCTGTGCAGGAGTGAAGTTCTGGAAGACCAGCTCAGATGGGTAGGGCTGGAAAAGTGGCTGATCCATATCCACTAAGGACAACTGAAACAAACACAACATATGCAGTACCTATTACCATCCCTTTCATTGTGTACCTGTAAACATTACTGTTTTTCTTAATGTTGTTAAAGTCACACACACGAATGTTGCAAACACTCAATGAATTCCTTTTGACTTACTCCTGGGTTCTATCAGATTCAAAAACATTTGTTGCCAACTTAATGTATACATGGTATACCTGCTGAATTTGCATAATAATGTGCATTTACCACACTGTTTTGGAAGCAAATGAAGGTTATGATAATGCATGCATGATAATTTATTTAAGGAAAGCCCTGTACACTCCTATTACAAGCGGATATTCAGGTTATTTGAAGTCATTGATAACATGCAGTTATTAATCTTATTGATTTTTTATAAGGTGTTTTTTCATGAGGTTTTTCAACGCTTATTTGTTCTGTGCCAAGAATTAGATGTGAAAATCAATACCACTCTTTTATCTGTACGTTAAATATGAAGCTACAGCCAGAATAAGCATGTTTTTTTTTAGTATGAGAAAATGTGCCCTCTTAAAGTTAACTTGACTGATTTTCATTTATCCTCTATCATTACACCATTGCCAGTCATAGAATAAAAATAATACTGTGCTGTATATTAAAGTGTGTAATTTTGGGGCTTTCAGGATGACCTAAAAAGATCCTGCTAGTCATTGCTCCTTCTTATCACCTGCAGTGGCCCACAGTGGGGGTCACTCAGATTACATTTGCATATTGGACAAGTCAACACAAAATGTGGGTCCTAATTATGATGAGGGGGCATTTATTAATTTCATAGACATTTCACAAACTTTTGATGGCATTTTGCTCCAAGCTCCCTGTTAGATTCTGACTTTAAAAGTAAAGAGCATTCAGTCACATTGGTTGCCCTTTGCCCATCAATTAGTGTCTGCTGACTAAGGGAAAGCAGCTTTGGTACAATGTAAATGACCTTAGCATTAATGGTGAAATAATGACAACTTTGAATGTTGGTGTTTTTTTTCATCGACTCATCTACCCTTCCAATAAGTCAGCCATATCCATCATTTTATTTAGATATAGCCTATCTATTAATTTATATATTAGTTCAGCCATCTCACACTAAGTATGGTAAATGGTGCTAAAGTGTGTACAATACAAGTATAAGTACAGTATAAGTAACACTGGGAACATTTTATAAAAGCAGTTTTATATACCTTATTATACATCTTTGTGGTCTGAAAAGTCTTTTGTAGTGAGGAGACAGGTTGTCAATATCAAATGTAGCTTTCGCTGTATTCTGTGCGTCTCAAATGTAATAGTGGACTCCCCAGAGTTTTATTCTCATAAAGATGAAAGTCAGCAGCTGAGGCTTGTCTGCAGATGGCAGTGGTAAAGGCAAACTCCTGTCCAACTTTTATCTTTTTTTCCGTAAGCTGTTGTCATTGTCACAGTGTTCTTTGATGGCTTTGGACCAGCCTCTAGTATATGTTTCAAGTTCAAATAACACAATGGCCCATTTACCCATTTCATCATCCTAGTAAACAGTGCCTATTGTAACTCTCTCATAAAAAAAAAAAATGTGGCTAGTGAAAGCATAGCTATGGTTTTAAAGCTATAGAGGTTTCACAACATTGGCTGGCATTTACTTTGTGATGAGTAGTGTTGCTCATGTCAAGCAGTTCCAGGATGCGGTGCTCGTGCATCTCGTTGGTGTTAGCCAGGCGCTCCATTGTAGACTGTAACATCTCCTGGGTGTAAACAGATGGAGTCACCTGCAAACACACAGCAGCTCAGGCTATTATGCTTACTGCACTGATAGCCTGTTTCCTGACTCTAACAGTAATTCAGCAGTGTTGAGGCTCCACGTCAAACAAGACTGTTACCACTGATAGAAAAAAAGATAATAAGCACAAGAGCTGTAGACTGTCACATTAAAGCTGTCAGCTATGACACATATGCGCAGACACCTGTATTAGGAACATTTCCATGAATTGATTTCATGTGCTCAAATAATGTAAGCAGTCCCCCATTCAGTCTATCTGCAGCATTTTGCGGTTAATATCCTCTCCACACAATCCTCTGGCACCTCTTTATCAGTGCACCAGAAGCAAAGAAACATCTAACTGCACTTAGCTTATTTCAAGGTTAGGCCAGAAAGATTTTAGCTTTAAATCTAAATTAATAATGTAGCAGAGGGGGTTATTGCATATGCAATATTCAATAGCTGCCAGTTAGATGTGTATTCATAATACGCTCGGCTCTATAATTCAGAAACAACAAAGTTGCTCAAGTAAACACTATTCTTTAATTTTGGACAGAGTGCTGTGTAATGGTTTTACTGCTTTATTTACGAATGTTACGTATTATTGTCGTATCATATTTACATTGTTTTTTTTTTAATTAAGTATAGCAATAGACATAAAGAATAAAGAGGACTGCTATAGTGACTGAGACATATGTAAGATATTAATTAATGCTATTACTTAATTATTTAGTCAAGGCATTTGCTTCAGTTTTGTTATTACACGGACAATGAGCAAAACAAGGTTTGTGAGATGATTAAAAATGAGCTATCATCAAACCTGAACTCAATATAACCAACTGTAAGGAAATATCCTTAATTTGATGTGGACCACAGTTTGACCAGAAACAAATCTTATTAAAGTAAAAGTACTTCCTACTCTTGTCAACTAACTTTACTCTTGGTACAGACACAAGCAGCCAAGGAGAAAGGATATGCCCAAAATAACTGAGCTGAGGTAATTGCAAAAAAACACTGCAGTCAGATATTGATTTGTGTTCCCTATAAGAAGCCAAGGTAATAATTAGGACAATCTGTTATTTGATGCAGCTTCTTTAAACGTGTGAAGTTAGAAGCTGTCATAGCATGATATCCTCACCCTTTTTGGCTTGAGAGGCACTTTACTCTTTAACAAAGGAACAGCTGTCATTTTGATTGTTTTAAAGCACATTCACCTGCAAAAAAAAAGGGCATGGAAGAGAAGAGAATAGAAGAGAAGAGAAGAGAATAGAAGAGAAGAGAAGAGAAGAAAAGAAAAGAGAAGAGAAGAGAAGAAAAGAGAAGAGGTGTCATTTAGTAATGGATGGCGCTAATTAAATGCACATTTTATACTAAATACGCAATTATCAAAGACGTTGGTAGCTAACAGTAACATTAACTTAGCTAGTAAGTTCACTTTAGTTAACTTAACGTTAACGGTTTAGCTGTTCGTGCAACAAGTCCTCAAAGCTTTGTTTTGAGAACATGACTTTAAGCTTAATGTTACTTGAAACTGGCCAAATTAACTGTAAAGTTAATTAACGTTACTTAAATACATAACGTTAGACATTATTGTTAGCTTTCTCTAGCTAGAAAATACTTAGCTAGCCGATGTTTCCAATCACCATGTCGACAGTAACGGTAGCTAACGTTAGCTAGATAACGTCACATTAACGTTAGGATTTAAAATCTTTTCTAGCTAGCTAAACAATCTCTTCCGTCACTTAACGTAAACGTAAAGCGTACCAATTAGACCTGTTGTCTTGTTGCACTGACAAAAAATATGTAATATGCTCAAATAAAATAGCTAAGTTTAAGAATTAACCCACCACTCCTCTGTATGTGAATACACGGCTGATTTAAACATTTGTTGTAGTTTGTTGCCTTGGCAACACACTCAACGACCTCCCAGCAAAGGGTTTTCTGATTGGCTAGCGGCTGCAACACCATAGACTGTATACTCATGGACTGTATACAGTCTATGGTTTAACTGCAGTTTGGTTTGTTTATCAAGAAAGAATGAAGGGTCTAGGTAGGTAGCCTGTCTTTAGGCTTATGCCTAATAGTATTTAATATGACTACCACAATGTAAAAATACATCATTAGCATACACGTTGAGACCAAGCTAATTGAAGTTTATCTATACAGTATGTCATATTGTGTAGGGCAGGCTATATACAATCTTATTTTGAGAAATAAAGCTGTAAATAAATGTGTAGCATACTGTAACTTCAAATGGAAATGTATACCATACCTGTACCTCACAATTGGTGAGAAAGCTTGATTTAAATAAACTCACATGTATTTCTGTGAATACTTTATGTATGATTTTAAATTTTGTTTATTTTTAGAAGTACTATTTAAACACTTGTTAAAATGTAATGTATTTCAGAGATAAATTGAAGGATCTTTTCTTCACGTTTCACTGAAAATGAGATGTGGTTCATTGCAGACCGGAAAAAAAGGATACACAATGGTATACTACTAGTACTATACACTATTACCACAGCGCTATAATAACTGACTGGTGAGTAATGAATCCAGGTCTTTATTTATCCTTTTATTGCCACGCGATCAACAGACGCTCAATTCCACAACAGTATGTGGGTGTGGATGTTTTGATGCACGCTGCGTGTTTGTAGAAAGTTTGAGTGGTTAGGGTTAGGGTTAGGGTCAAACTTAATCCGGCAAGAGAAAACATAGTTAAACACCGCTCAAAGCTAACAATTAGCGAAATAAAAGTTACTTTCTGCTAGTCTAACATCCCTAAATAATCCATGGACACAGTTGAGGAAATAATTAACAGAAAAAAATAAATGTATCATTTATATTAGATATGTATTTCCCATCTTATATTTATCAAATGAACTTGTCCCACTCCAACTCTCTTTTACTTACACACACGCACACACACACACACACACACACACACACACACACACAAAACCAACACCAGTTGAGCACTGTGTGTGTCTGTGTTCACAGGGTCATTATAAGGATAAGTACTACAAAAGGGATTTGAAAATCCAGTGAGCACAGTGACAGAGCAGGAATTTCTGAATATTCAACTTCAAAAATCCACTTATTTATCGCTCTTGGCTGATTGTGTTCATAACATATCGTATATTTGGATGGATATCTTATGGAGGTTACTAATCTTTGACCCTGATCACCACTAATATACATTTTTCCCGCAGGCCCCATATGGGTATGTCTTTTTTTGCAGTATACTGTATAAGTGACTAAAACTTCTAATCAGTCATTAGTATATAATCTGTTCTACCGCTGATTGTAAGTGAATGGAATATTACTGTAACGACATTTACACCTAACATCGAGGTCAAACTATTTCAAAGCCATTCTCCACATTGCCAAAAACAAAATTCATTATTCTTAATTCAGTTTTTGGTTGACCTAAAGCTAGTTGGATTTACGTAAATATATTGAGTCTAAAACATTCTGGCATCAGTAACCTAAAAGACAATACAATAAGTATAGTAGAATGTTAAAATCCTGAAATTCCAAGAAAAGATATTGAGGACGTGAACTCTGTCCTCCAGCCCTGGACGTAGGCTAGTCATTCACCTCACAAAAGTTTAAATCATGAAGTCATATTGGGAAATTATAGTTTTACTATACTATACACTACAGCTCTGGTTATAGCCTACATATTTAAAGAGTTTATTTGATGTGTCAGTATACCATATTGACTTAGGCTTGCTGTTAGCTACTCAGTTTTTGTGCTTTCGCTGCTATCACTTGTATTCTTTCCTTCTAACCCATGAGTCAGCACTTTTAATTGTTGTGCAGCCTGTGTGTCAGTGTGTGTGTGTGTGTGTGTGTGTGTGTGTGTGTGTGTGTGTGTGTGTGTGAGAGAGAGAGAGAGAGAGAGAGAGAGAGAGAGAGAGAGAAGAGAGGGAGGGAAATTAGGCTACTTGTACAGCATGTTTCAGGCATATATTTTGCAGAGTCCTGGGATTTGATGTGTTTCACCAAACTCGGTGACTTGTAGCATTAGCTTGTTGATTAGTTGTTGCTGAGTTTATAATTTCCCTCATCTTTCTATTTCTCTATCCTTTAGTTGCCCACTCATTGTTTCTCCCTCTGTTCCCAGCCCTGCCTCTGTCAGTGAACGGATCACTGAGCTGCCCAGCCTGGTAGAAAATTGGATTTAGTCTTCTTCAAAGGGACCGACAGTCATCTTAGGCCCCGCCCCTCCGCCCTGTACGCAGTGACGTCGGCGCCCAGCACGACCTTCGCCACTCCGTCCGTCGCAGCAGAATCTCCATCAGCCGCTCCGACTTGAACTCAGCACGGGAAGCGTCTGTCAAACACGACACAAACAGCGTCTTATCAGTAGATTGGTCCAGCTCAGCATCAGATATGGAAGCGGCATTCTCCTCCAGTCAGTGCAGGTAAGGCCGATAAGACTGGATGTTGGTGGAACCGGAGGGAAGTGAGCCTCATAGTTGTCAAGGCTACCCTAGCCTTATTATGTTAAGGGCTATCCAGTGGTGTTGCAAGCATAACGCCTGTGTAATCACGTTTGCAAGACGCATCTTGGTATGGGATATTTTTTATAATCGTTTAGAAAAGCAAGGCTGCAGTAACATGAACGGTTTATTCCGAGGATTAGTTTTCCTCCTAGGATGACACCTCTCACTCTGACGTAATCGTGTGTCACAGCCCACAGGTGGTAGGCTAGATGCACATGTCTGCTCTTTCTTAACATATGCCTACACAACTCGAATTTCTTTCATTAACAATTCCTTTGTCTGCTCACTTAACAGGCCAGTCTTGTGTTTCTAGTTCACTTGCAGCCGTTGCAGCCTCGGGGCTAAGCGACAGCCCAGACTGGTCAAACTGGTTGAAAGTGCTGTGTCCGCTAAACAAATTTGACGTCCCGCTCCGCTCTCTGCTCTAAATACAAAGTTCCGGCAGCACCACGGACAGCTCCGCGCGCAACTGGCCCGTGCGAACTACAGCCCACGAGCTCACTTCCTGCTCTGAGTTAAATTTCTTACTCTGCTGTTATATAATACATAGGCAACTGTGTTTTTAAAGGTAGGTGTATGTGTGACCTGCCTGATCATTAGATTTGATGCAGGGTTTATTTTGCCTTTTTATTTGAAGAAAATAAAAGAAGAAGCAATAAATAAAGACAGAGGCTATAACTAGGATACAGTATGTTAAAAATTACATCACAAATATATAAATAAATAAATAAATAAATAGGCACTAGTACTAATAAAAGAAAACATCTGGAGGAAAAATTATGGAAATACAAGTAGGGCCTACAAACATTATTAAAATAGTTTTTGGAAATTAAAAAGAATATTCTAAAAAAATCACAACTCATTAAATATAACTACTATACTAATATAACAGAGGCGGAAGCTCAGCTTCCCCTAACATGTCAAAAAATGAATGGTCAATTGTGTACTGTTGTGTTAACATATTATTGACTAAAAATGTGTTAGAACACGTTCATCTCGAAGACAAGTTCGTTCAGAATCAGCTACATATAGCAGGTTGACTGACTTGATTTCCTTCTCATTCGTTCCCGTAGCATTCCCGTAGCGTCACAGTGCATTTCCCTGTTGAAGCCTAGCGTCCATTGACTTCAATAGAGCTCAACAGTCCCGCCCCTCCTCTGAGAGACCTTGGGTTCCGGAAGTAAATTTCCCATTCATTTCTCCCATTAACGTCTGGAAAAATCCGTATATAAAGAGTTTTAGACCATGCCTTAGGCTAACCAGATGGTACGTGACTCATAAGCATACAATGTATCATTTCGAGTAAAAAAACGAACAGAAAATCCCAAAAAAGTAAAAGGTACAAGACTGTGTACATATCGTCATCTCAGAGCGAAGGAACTACTCATCCCATAAACCACCGCGCACCACTGAATAAAGGAAGCTACGTTAGTTTAGCTAACAGCTAATTTGGCTAAATCCCTCTTTGAAACACCAGCAGCCGCCACTGTAATATAACTACTATTTCCATGTTGTTAAAATAATTATAACAACAACAACCTGATACCTTTTGGTTGGAAGGCATGACAGTTTTATGAGTGGCCCATATAGGCTACATGCAATGAATCTGAATATTAAGTAGGCCTATTCAAAATTTTATGAAAAAGTTTTCACTGATGTTCAACCCACTGAACTGAATGGTTTTCAGTGGGAAAACAAATTCCTTAAATAACAGTGAAAAAAACCTCCTGGGCATTAGTTTAATTGGTTGCATTAAATACATGACATGTTTTGGTGACATTTGTAATTTAATTTATCATTTATTTATTTTTACGCTGAGTACGATTAAAGTTAGGGTAAGGTTTTTGAATAAATTAAATTCACACAGTCCTACCTTGAGCCATAGGTGTACACGAATACTTAGCTTCAGTAATTTGCAGTTAATGTGCATTAAGGCTATTGATTCACAATAATTATATTTAATATATCTTTCAGTAAATATATTTTGTAGAATTATGGTGTTAAGTGTACAAGAACAAACTGTTTCTATTAAACATCATAACAAGCTAACACAGTTGTGGAACAAAGAGAAACTAGCTAAAAAGATAGCTTTAGCACTTTGTCAAAATCAGTTGTATGTACATTTTTTCAAACAGCAGGAGAATCGCGCTTCTGCGTTAAATCTACGCCGTGGCTACGTACATAGGTCGTGGAGCCACAAATAACAAGATGGTGTTATAGACTGAATCTTTAAAGATTTGAAATGTTATACTGGGGCTGGCAGTAGCTCAGGGGGTGGCAGTAGCTCAGTCAGTTGGGCGTTAGGTTGGGAACCAGAGGGTTGCTGGTTCAAGTCACCATACGAACCAAAGTATGGTGGTGGACTGGTAGCTGGAGAGGTGCCAGTTCACCTCTTGAGCAGCAACAACAGAGTGAAAACATGGTAAATTTACCCTTGCAGGATTAATAAAGTATACATTATTATTTTTCCTCTTTAATGAAAGGGAGATAAGATGATGTTGGAGCTTTATCCAATTTCAAAAACACCTTTTTTGATTGTTAGCTGTTAGTTTGGTCAGTCGATTGACTATAAGTAAATTAAACAGCGGGACACATTTAGAACATAATTTAGTTTTCCCCTTTAGCATCCTCCTTGTTTATAAGAACATTTTGGTGACACTCAACAAACTCATAACAATCATTACAGCAGGATTACAGACACATGAAATGGCATCATGTTGAGAGATTTCTATGAGGAGGCTACGTTGGACACCCTTGCTGACATCTCCACGTTTCAGTTGCTTGGGTATATGAAAACAAAAAAAAGTTCAGTTGTCAGGATAAATAAATTAGTTAGAATTGCTTTCATCCATTCCCCACCTTATGCTGCCATCAACAGTGAATCTGTTTATGAATCACACAACCAGATCGGCAGAAGTTACAGCAGCCACCTGTGTGTATGCCTGAGTGTAAGTGTGTGCAAGCCATTACAACCTGAAGGGCAACATGTGCAGCTGATAGGCCCCAAATGGCAGCCATAAACAATTGTGTCACAGTTGTCTGTGCTGTAGAATAAATTGATTACCCGTAGGGTGTCATGATAATTCTTCAACAGATTTTAGAGAATACAGAAATACACTTCCGCTTAATGTTTGTCTTGCAAAAAATGTAATGACTCACCCAGTAACCACGCAGATAGTTGGTTGTTGGAGAATTATTCACGTTCAACACTTTGACTTTACCCTGGCCCAGGTACCAACATGCCTTCTAGGGCTGAGTTATGATCTGATATTGATTAATAAAATCCTGAAATTGATCTTTTAATGTATGCCTATTATAATGATGCATTAAAAAAAACATTTGAGAGTTGCTTTTTGCTTGTGCAATATGTTCTCTAAAGATCGTTTCTATCGAAGCAAAATTGGTAATGTAACTGTAATTTCCCTAACCTAATTGATATCAAATCCAATCAAAAATGTAATCGAATCAGGACCTTGTGAATCGGAATCGAATTGATTCGGGAAATCATTGGCAATACCCAGCCATAATGCAGGGGCGATTCCAGTATTTTTTAAGTGGGGTGGCACAAGGGGGGACCAAAAATCAGTTGGGGGGGATTTGATCAGAATACGGCATAGAAAATCTGCTTAGAAATATAGGAAATATTGGATATGGATTGAACAACACAATGTAAATTTGCTTAATAAAACACATCACATTCATTATTAATTTCATTTGTTTTTATTTTCAACAAATTGTGTATCCAGATATTATACACATTTTCTATGGGCTCTTAAGGCAAAAATTTGGAAAGTCATCATGGAAACATTAATAGGTCATGTGTCAAGGGCTGGGAAGATTTGTTTTTCACAGAACCGTATAAAAGTAAAGTCCAATATACTTACAATAAACTTGCCTCAAACTTCAACAAAGAAAACCTTGCTGTTATCAGTTTTCAGATAATAGGAAACAGAACAGAAATAAAGTGCAATGCACTATACATGTATTACAGCAACAAGTGCTCTACAGTGAGTTTATGTTAGAATATGTTTCGACTTTTAAACTGGCCTCAAAATTTCAATTTTTGGGTGTTCAATTTCAAAATTGAACACCCAAGGCTAGTCTGATGTAGCTTTCGTCTTAGATGGCAGCTCTAATATGGGCTCAAAATCATCAGGCTCTCTCCTGCTGCAGATTGGTCTGGTAAAGGCTGCAGCCTGAAGTGTCATTGCTTTTTAATAACAAAGCTTGAGGCATAGAGGGAACATTAACAAGGTTATAGCTTTACCACCAGATTTATAACCAGAATTACAGTCTGTTTCAGACTTTGTATAATGTAGTACCTCAAGGCATTTCCAATGAAATCAGCATCCGGACCGCGGATAATAATCTGGCTTGTACACTTCAAATGAAAAATTGTGTGGCACAATGTGGTATTTATTTATTTATTTATTTTAACACAAAAAAATCCATTTCATGTGCTTTTTCTTATGAATTTCAGAGTGTCTTCCCCTCCAGCTGATGATTTAACTATTATTTGACATGGGTATTACAGAATATTATATAATATAATCATGACAATGGGCAATAGCTTGGCATGAGTCTCAGAAAGTTGATTTGTCATCATGACAAAGAAATCCTGCGGTATAATACTCCAATAGGTCGGGTTATGTTAAACCTTTTGTGACATTAAAACAATGCAACACAACTACAGTATGCTGAACTAAACAGACTTTTCTTGTCAGCAAGGTTTTCTATTTTGCCTAGAGGTTAGAAAAAGCAATCAGATGAACATGTTGTACTGTAGAATTGGCATTCATGTAGGTGTGAACAAGTGTGTGTTTGCTGTCCATTAACATTGGGATTTCAGCAAAGACTTTCCCTAGTTTTCTCAGTGCAGCATATTGTTTTGTGTGTGTGTGTTGTTTTTTGTATGTCTTCCACATACAGTATATTGCATATTTATTTCAGTACAATTGCTTACTGTATTAATTTATTTCCCCTGCTGTTTTACACACCCAAAAAACTACTTTTCCATAACTCATACTATTGTTGAAAGAGACAGCGCTGTATGTTCCCCTTAATTAGCTGTAATTTCTAGTTTATAGTTCTGTTTGATTTTGTCACCGTGATAGCATTGCAACTTTACAGGTGTGTAATTAAGATCAAAATTAAGGACGAGTTTGAAAATGGGTGCGTCCTAGTCTATATCCACGACGTTCCACTTCCGGGATTGCTCCGTTGTCAACGGATATTCCCCCGGATTTCACTCATTTAGGCCAGATATCCGTTACATTGGGCTTTCTTTGTGTTGACATTTTAAACTCAGGTCGATTTATGAGGACGACCTCTGCAGGGTGAATCCAGACCGCTAGCTAGACTATCTGTCCAATCTGAGTTTTCTCTCGTACGACTAAAACAACCTTTGAACGTACACATGTTCCACCAAAATAAGTTCCTTCCCGATGATTGTGATTGGTTTAAAGAAATGCCAATAAACCAGAGCATGTTTCTCTCCCATCCCGGAATGCTGTGTGGACTATCCAGACTCTCTTCCACAGCGCTGTGGAAGAAGGTCTGGCAATGCGAGAATAGTGCAGTGCAACAACCACCTTGCCACGCCCACTTTACGCACCTGGCCTGACGAAAACAATATTTTACAGGAGTGTAGTGGACATTTAAATGATAATCCAAATGAAGGCCAAGTTCAAGAATGGGTGTTGTCCGAGCAAGGTAGGGGGGTAGGAAGTAGAGAAGCCTCCCCCCCCAATCCCCCCACATACACACTTTACGCCTTTGGCCCGATTTGGTGTCACCGCTGGTGTAATCCCATTGCATCCCATGTTCTAGTATTTAACATTAACCAATACTCTTTCCATTACTTTCAATTTCAGTTATGAAGAGTATAAGGAGACAGCAGACTGGCTGCTGGCCCATACAGAGCAGCGCCCTAAAGTAGCCATCATCTGTGGTTCAGGCCTAGGCGGTCTGGCTGACCTGCTGGCTGACAAGACTGTGTTCCCGTATCAGGATATTCCACGTTTTCCCACCAGCACTGGTAAGTTGTCTCTGACAAATTGCTTTTTATTTAAACCCTAAAAAACCTTAAAAAGTGTTTTTAAACTGTACATAAGCATACTAGCAGCTGCTCATACTGTATATGTGCTGTGCAGTGCCGGGCCATGCCGGTCAGCTGGTGTTCGGGAGGCTGCAGGGCCGTGAGTGTGTCTGCATGCAGGGGAGATTCCACTTCTACGAGGGCTACAACATACACACTGTAAGCTACAGTACAAAGTAATATGAAGTAGTATATAGTTTATGAAATACTGCTCGTAAACAACTTTAGGCATGAACTGTTTTATTAATGTGTTTAAATAAAACAAGATTAAAAGTCGACTACCATACTATTAGTTGTGTGATACTGTACAGTACTTACGATTCTAAGGTCAGCATGCTAACATGCTCACAGTGAAAACGCTGACATGCTGATTAAATTTACTAACTTGCACTAAACACAGAGTAAAGCTGAGGCTGAAGGGAGTGTCATTGTTCCAAAGTATTGGACAAATTGAAATCTTGACCTGATGATAGTGCCAGAGGAAAAGATAAGGGGTCACCAATTTTATTATTACAGAGCCTTGTTAACTACTCGATTTTGATTGGCCAATCGTGGCATTCTACGATCTGTTATTTCTGTATAACAGACCGTTTCTAAGTATAACAGACCATTTCCATGGACGGAGTTCTCATCATAGACTCTGGCAGACCATTGTTAAATCAATAAAATCATTTTTTAAAACAACATTTGGGCTCTTGCGGAGCTCATAACGCTGATCAGCGGATCAAAAGGAAAGAGAGGGTGAACGAAACAGGAAGCGCTAACAGAGCAAATAGCATCAGTGCAAACACAGCATGTGAGGAAAATATGCAGTAACGTTGATGAATATCGTGATAACGATATTACTTGCGATAAGTAAACGTGTTAAAGTGTACTCAGTTCAGCCTTTCTTCTGCTTTTAGTGTACTGTTAAAATACAACAAATTGCTTGTTGAATTAAAACAAATGAAAGGAAATTATTTCCAACATTCTTTTATTAAACAAAGTGAACATTGAACTGAACACAAAAGGCACCAATAAAAAAAGACAGTTACATTTTAAAGTGCAGTTTTCTACTGATACTGATACTTTATTAGAATTTTTTTTAAAGATTATTTTTTGGGCATTTTCAGCCTTTATTTTGATAGGACAGCAGAAGACATGGAAGGGGAGAGAGAGAGGGGGGAATGACATGCAGCATAGGGCCGCGTCGAGGAGTAAACCTCTATATATGGGCGCCCGCTCTACCAACTGAGCTATCCGGGCACCCGATACTGATACTTTTAACTAACTCGAAAAATCCCTTAGTATCTTCAATGTTTTTACTGCGCAAGGTGATATTGCGATGGTGATTTAAAAAAGTGATTTATTGTGTAGCCCTATTACTTATTATTATTATTATTATTATTATTATTATTATTATTATTATTATTATTATTATTACTACTACAGTTCATCCTGAGGGTGACATATTATGGTAATCCATTCAATAGCTGTTGAGATATTTCAGTCTGAACCAAAGTGGTGGATCGACCACTATTGCCATCCATGCCGCTAGCATGGCTAAAAACAAAATAATGTGTGTTCTGTATCTCAGAATGACATGGTTTGTATATTGGACTTGTTGACTTCGGAATGACATTGATTCAATAATTATTCAAATTAATTTTGAATGATATCCATGTGAACACTGTTTGGTGCAGAGATGCAGACATTTCCACTTGTTACTACTCTAAGTTGCCGTGTGAGCAACTTTGTGTCTCAGTTTCTGTCACAAGGCAACTTGCTTCAGCATTTTGAAACCTTGCTGATGTGAATGATATACTATACACTGTACAGTATAAAGTATAACTGAACAGACGCTGCCAGTTCAAACTCTGAGTTTGTCGACCACTTTGAGAAAAACATTGACCGCTTCTGCAGGTGTAGGCCTAATCTTTAAACCATGGACATGTACAAACACTTTGTTATTCTTGTCATGGAGGGAGACACATAGTTCATTTTGTGCCACATCTCTTTATTATAAGTTCAAATTGGAACATTGGCCTAGTGATAAGTGTAGATACAGCAATTGTAACCAGTGCTTATATCAAACTGCCTGTAAAATTGATTTATTTTGTTTTTGAAAATGTAACAACTCAACAGCTCAAACCTGACTTTCTTTCATAATTGTTTTACATACAAGAAAACTATTTTCAGAGACACTTAAGCTTTTTTATCTCATCCTCAATCATGATTTTGTATTATTATTATTATTATTATTATTATTATTATTATTATTATTATTATTATCAAGTTTTGTAAAATTGTTACACAACAGACCATAATATAACTCACAACTAACAATTAACAATTAACTTTGTGTCTTGAATGATCAGCTGCAGAATCGTGATGAAAGTAAGAAAACCACCCAGTGAATATGTCAACCAGTCAATATGGGACTGGCCTTTGGCCTCTGGAGACACACTGTATCCTGGGTTTGTTTATTTTATTACCAAGGTACCCAAGAGCCTTTTGGCAAATAATTTAACCCTCCTGTTATAATATCAGAAATGTAGGTTTCTTTTTAACCAAATTGTCAAAAAGAAATAACATGGATGTTTCCATGCAACGCTCTTCACAAGTAAAATAAATGATCAGTTCACGACTTTCATTGAATTTGGGTGTTTTATTTAATTTTATAGCATTTGAATTATTATTTTTTAAAGAACATTGTAAAAAGTGACAAAAATGTCGGGAAAAGCTTCAAAAACATGGGGTAAAAACAACAACAAAAACGTCCAAAAAAGTGTTGAAAAAATCAAAATAAACATCGGTAAAAATGATAAAAAACTTGGAAAAGCGACAAAAGTGTGGAAAAAGAAGACCAAAATGTTGAAAAAAAAGTTTCAATTTTAAATTTTGACCCAGAAAAACAAAAAGCTGCACAGTCGACTGGAGGACAACACAAAGTCAACTCTTTATTAACAGCTCCATGTTAGAGTGTAAGTACTAGTACGGACAGTCCTGCTATTACATGTGCAGCTTACTGTGCTTAAATTTCATCCCTAACAAAGCCATAAGTCAATTTACAACACAGTCCACCATTATAATATGGAAATCTCTTATCAGACGGGCCAATGTTGCAAAATGACAGCAGTGACCTTATCAAGAGACCAGGGCAAAACATCTCTGAACTTACTAGCAAAAAAACAGGCAATTCAAGCTGTAGAGAAATTGGAAACAGAAAAAGCAATTTCCAAACGCGACTGCAGTGAGAAGTAACAACAGTCATTTACGGGCCATCAGCTGCCCTATAAAGGTTAGTACAGAACCCGACTGTTTATGCACAGTTCAACAAGGACCCACATAAGTAATAAGAATCCTAGTGTCTACTGACAGAAGCTGACCCTTTTAAATTATTGGCTTCTCATGTAATGTATTTTCTCCTTTTACTCCCATTTGTGATCATCTGATATACGTCAAAGCAATAAAAACAACAACAGTATCTTTCCCTGAAGCATAGCTTGTTTGTCACTCCAGGTGACGTACCCGGTGCGAGTCTTCTTCCTGCTGGGCGTGGAAACTCTGATTGTGACAAACGCGGCGGGGGGACTCAACGGCAGCTACAATTTGGGAGACATCATGCTCATAAAGGATCACATCAACATGCCAGGCTTTGCAGGGCAGAACCCGCTTTGTGGGCACAATGATGACAGGTACAGTACTTACACCAAGGCACGACTATGACAGGGAAAGTTTGGGCATCTGTATCTTATGTCCCATTCATTCTTTAATTTCTTACCTCTCCAGGTTTGGGCTGCGTTTTTCTTGCATGTCGGATGCCTACGACCGTGAGCTGAGGGCTCTGGCCAAGCAAACAGCAAAGGAGCAGGGCTGCGACGGCTTCCTGCAAGAAGGGGTTTACTGCATGCTGGCTGGACCGTCATTTGAGACCATTGCAGAGTGCAAAGCACTGCAGATGCTGGGAGCGGATGCTGTGGGTCAGTAAAGCTCTATCGTGCTCACTTAAATGGATACTGATGTGTGGTGGGACAGCCTCTCAACAGTGCATCTACAACAGTGTAGTAGGGATAGTTAAATGAATATGAATTTTTCAAATAACAACATATTCATATTTTTTTTTAAGATAATTTTTTGGGGCAATTTTTAGGCCTTTAATTCCACAGGACAGATGAAGACATGAAAGGGGAGAGAGAAGGGGAATGACATGCAGTAAAGGGCCGCAGGTCGGAGTTGAACCCGCTGCTGATTTGTGGAGGAGTAAACCTCTATATATGGGCGCCCACTCTACCATCTGAGCTAACCCGGCCACTAAATGTGTATTCTTAACAAGTTCAAAAACGATGCTCGTGCATTTCCTGTATTTCACCTCTATGAGGCAAAAAAAAAAGAGGCTGGTAAAAAGCCTGTGTGGCTATTGGATTTTAAAATCCACTTGCCGCAGTGGCTGGTGGCTAAAAAAGTTAAACTTCAGGCCCTGGTCATGATTGAGGCCCGGCACATTATGCCAAAAGAGATTTTCAGAATTGAGTCAATAGCTTTAATAATTTTGTTTCATAAAACAAAACAACTTTTAATTTTATCTGTACCTCCTTCCATGTTTTGATTAAGTTTATTTTGAACATGTTAAAAATGAAAATTAAAATTAAAAAAAACACGTACATTTCAGTAAAAGCAAGAAAACCAACAAAACAACATACTCAGCAAACATATCTTTCAAAATGATTGTAAGTGATTCAAATAAGGATTTCCATTTCCCCCTTTTTCTACTTTTCTACTTTAGTTATATACAAACAATTTAATTCATGATGCCTCCTCCTATACCTCCTTCCATTGAATTCACAATCCCCTTTTTGTAAACTTCGCATTTAGACCCAATGAGCTAATATGGCTGTTATTTGTCAGTACAAATTCTCATTTTTTGTCAAAGACACTTCAGACTAACCTTTTCATCTGGGTCTCCTCCCATTATTTATACAACCTCTGTTTTGTTTTTTTTATAGAAGAAGGCTGACTTGTAATTTTCCACTGCTAAAACCTCCTGTTCTATTTCCACGATCCATTTTGATTTACTTTTCTTTCTATAGAAAGAAAAGTATTTTTTTAGCTATATATATATATATATATATATATATATATATACACATATATCATTATTATACCCGGGATTAAGTCAGTGCACTTGAAACAGACTTCTCCCCTCTGTCTAGGTATGAGTACAGTGCCAGAGGTGGTGGTGGCTCGTCACTGTGGCTTGCGTGTCTTGGGTCTCTCCCTCATCACCAACAACGTTGTGAGCGATTATGACTGCGTTGAGAAGGCAAACCATGAGGAGGTGCTGAGGACCGCCCAGCATAGAACCCAGGACCTCCAGAGGCTCGTCAGCCACCTCATCGCCAAGATCTAGTACCTTCATCTGAAATCTGCAGACAAAAAACATGTCCAGCCTCTCCAATAATCCTAGCTTTGAGGTTAAAAATGTTTTGGTGCAGATGGTAAACTGGTCAAGTATATGTGGATAGGTTATAACTTGTTTGGGTATTGTATTGTATCGTGGTTAATTGGGGGAGTGCGTGAAATGTTTTTGAGGTAGAGAGCAGAAGAAAGAAGTTTTTTGAGAATGTCAATATGCCACTTGTAATAGCTGGAAATGTCCACGGCATTTGACTAATATTGACTATTGTATGTGTCTTTTGCTATTCAGTGCTGTCATCACAGCAATACTTCTCACAACCCTGGATCCAGTCCCCATGAATCACAATCATGGAGAACTTATAGAATATATTTCTTACTAGGGTTGTCACGATTTTAAATCAAAATCAATTGAAATTTTTGATTTCAGTTATCGAAATGAAAAACAGGATAGGCAATTCCCCCTGCCTACTTGCACACGTATGAAAAAAACAAAACAACACAGTAGCGTGCAGGTACACAGCATAAGGTTTAGCCTGCAGCTGCACACACTGAAACAGAACTGCAAAATCCTCCCACTTCCCTGAAGTCACCGGTGAGGCAACATTTTGCCTTACCCGTGACTTATGTACAACGAACCGTAAAGCACAAGGGCTCCAGCGGGACTTCATGGTGCATGCTGGTGCCCCTCGTTAAACTCAGCGTGCATTTAATTGCACCTGTTAAAGTCAAACTGTTGTTTTAAAGTACCTTTCTGCCATCTAGTGGCTCTAATTGTGGCATTGCCATCACCCCTGAAAAAAAGTTTAAATTGAAAATTGAATCGAACCGTGAACTTAAAGTCGCGACAACCCTATTTCTAACAGCTAGTTAAATTTGTCCTTTGGAGGTGTAATATCTATAAATTGAAAGAGCAACAATTAGCAGTTAGCCATTAATCTAAAAGTTTTAATAGAAGTCAAGCATCGGCTTCATTTATTTATTTATTTTTGACCGTTTTTGGTTTAGCACTGTCCAGTCGTCTGGGGCAAATAAGGATAATTAGTACGGGATTACCAAAACCCTTAAAAACACTTTAGAGTAACTTAACACCAGGCTGAATCACACTGTTGCACCAGCCTTTGCTGGTTGAAAGTCTTAAGTAGATTTCACAGACAGACTACGGCAAGCATCACTGTTGCCTGCGGTTGAGGTGGTCAGAAGTATACACCTGTACCCACACCCAGCAGTGATGTCACAGTGTACTGACACATCTTGGCGTACACTTCACATCATTGCAGCGAGGTAAGGAAGTTAAACCACGAAGAAAAAAAACGTTGACTTTTGCTGTGTATTTGAATCCAAATCCAGATTATTGGGGTGGCTACTTGTGAATACAGTAAACAATTCCCATATTTAAAATGACCATGTTCTCATATATCCTAGATCATGGATCAATTAATGCAATAGGAATATAGTGGTGGCTATTGCTCAACCCTCATTGGTATGTACTGTATTCCTTCCTGCTTTAGTGCTACAGGGTTGTTTGGGTTTTCCCTTTACGATACAGGGACCTGTTAAGGCAGTGGTAGCATACAGAAAGACTGGGACCTCTCTGGTGGCTGAACCTTTATATTTATATTTATATTAGACAATTGTATGGTCAGTTTATGCTGCTCACTACTAGATTAAGATGTATTCCGGAGACACTGTGCACTTGTGTGTGTGTGTTGGCCTTGACATGTTGGTGCAAGGATAAAGGAAAAAGCCTATTACTTCTCTAGCAGGGTTTTAGAAGTGAATCTGCATAAAATGATTAGAGAGAATATATGAAATAATTATTGTGATCAAATAGGATCAACTGGCACATTTCCTTTATTTTGTGATTGCTTGTTATTAACAATGTTAAATAATACTTATTTTGCTACTGTTCATTTTTGAAGTAGGCAAATCACTTATTTTAATGATCTAATGTATTTATAAATATGACAAAATGGAAATGTCATGTCAATCCTAAGCCTTGTCAGAGTCCATGTTTTAGCTGAATCACTTTCTGAAAAGCCTGTCTACAATTAAATCACAATATAAGTACAGTAGCCTATATTCTGGAGGAAATACCTAAAATCAAAGGCCAATCTGATCCAGCAGACATGATGTATTAGTTTTTTTCTGAGGTGGATTGCATTCAGATCAGTTTTTTTGTACACCAAGAGATCACAACACTGCAAAATCAGGGAGGGCTATAATAGCTGCTGCAATTTTCAATCTTCTCTGCACTGATGTGGAATCTCCTGCCAGGTTCCCTTGGCCGTCTAATTCATTAGAGCTGCAAAGGTCAGAGAAATCCTAGATCAGCAGTGCACCTCTTAGACCAGTTTTATCAGGCTTAACATCAAGATGCTAATAGAAGTCTTAAGGGGGAATTCCATTCTAAGTGAAGCCTTCCATCATTGTAACATACAATATGGATCTGCTCCATACACAATAAACAGGGAAACTTGTAATTTACCTACAAGTAATTCATTTTAAGATGCACTACCAGGCATACATTTTTTCCTGTATGGGCACAATTCCAAAGTTTGCATTTTGTTTTCTTCTTAGTCTTCCACATGATTGTATTGACTAGACTGAATCCACTGGTCTATATATTTTGTGCTCAGTTGAATCATACAGTATTTACTGTATCCAGGTCTCAGGTTAGACTCTAATTCACTTACAAGATTAATCTATTTTCATACCAAATGTTGTTGCTGTCAAATAAAAAGAAAATTGCAGATGACATTTGGACGCTGGTATTTTCTGTCATGGATGAGTCCACGTCTGTGTGTGTGTGTGTGTGTGTGTGTGTGTGTGTGTGTGTGTGTGTGTGTGTGTTTGTGTGAGGGGTCATGTCTCCAAAATCTGTCAATATGGCTGTTTTCAAGGAGAAAAAAGAGTTTCTGCCCATCAATACTGATCAGTGAACAGGGCGATATTTGCGAAAAGCAGGGAGATAGAAGAAAAACACACACACACACCTCATCAACACATCCACTCTATCTTCAGCATCATCTCACACACCTCAAAAAGATGAAGACGCTGTGAGATTGAGATGAAGTGGAAATGGCTGTTCCATGCCCCGCTCCTTTCTGTTACATAATTCATCTGCATACAGCATGTAGAGGTTTAGCCCACTGAGGAGCTGAAATATTAATACAAATGAACCAGGCAGTTCAACAACACAAACACAACACCTTACTGGGCCGGATTGTATTTGTACATATTGGCACAGATGCCTCACAACTCAGCTTCATGGTGAAAAGTGAGATGTCTACAAGATATGCATGTGGGATGCAAATAACAGGCTCTCTGCTTTGAATAGAGGGAAGTGGTGAACCAGACACAAAAAGACAGACGATAGGAATGACTAAACAAATTAAGAGAGGAGAATGAAGTGTGTTTTAGTTGGCAGTCCCTGCAGGCTGGCGACAGGCCTCATCCGTAATGTAATGTTGATCTATCTATTGTTGCCGTGCCAACTGAGCCCAGAGCTCACTATTGATTATTATAGGGTGAAAAGAGAAACTGAGGAAATAGAGCGGGACAGCTCTGCTGAGTTTACACTCTTGAACACTGTCACACACACACACACACACACACACACACACACACACACACACACTTGAGCTGTTCCTTTGTGCTATCATGTACCTGAGCTCACACAGTCTATATGAGACATCAGAGCTCCTGTTAGTGAATGTGACTTTTGCAAGCGTACAAAATAGCGTCAGTGAAGGGAATGTCTCCGCTGACTTTCATACGCTGCCTCCAAAAAGGAGTTTGGCTGCCAGCAGTGTGTCAGCACTGTACTGTACCAGCATGCAGAGTAGATCTGGAAAATGACTGCTCAGCCTCAGAGAAGATGTGACAGGTCAAGTTGAACAATGCACCTATGTGCATGATGATGCCAACTTGATTTGTCCGGATCGTCTTCATTATTTGCAGACACTGCCTCAGCTTCGGCTGTGGCAACCTTGATTTATAGCAATGGTTCCCAGCCTTTTTGGTCTGGGGTACCCCCACAGCCCTGTCTGATGAACTCACGTACCCCTTCGTCGATTCACAATGTATGTTCCAAATGTATAACACTATTCATTACATAAAAGTGAATATTGTTAAGTTTTTTTATACAATTGACCTGTCCATATTTAGGTTGGTTTGTTCAGCAATGTACTACTACTAGCCTACTAAGCTACTAGTATGCCTATTTAGAATGAAGCTGAATATTCAAACATTTATCCATTACTTTTAGCTAACTATTTCAACCATTTATCCAGTACTACTTATAACTAATCATCATCATGAACTGTTTAGCAATTAGTCTAATTTTAGCTATTTCATTCTACCATTTATTCATTACTTTCAGCTACCTGTTTAAACCTCTGTGCTAGCTTGCTAACTAGTTTTTTTTCGTGCGTTTTCTTACGTTAAATCATAATTTCGAAAATTTCAACACCAATTTCATTGGGTACCCAGCAATATACCCGCCAAGTGTGAAGTAGATTGGATGAACGATTTTCGAGACATTTTAAAGACAATGGACACACACACACACACACACACACACACACACACACACGCGCGCACACACACACACACACACACACACACACACACACACACACACACACTTAGATAACACAATCTAGGTTTTGACCAAATAAAATTGGTTTTTAAACAACTTTTATGGCACAGTTGATTACGTAGAACTTGCTCTTTTCACAGCAGACGTTTTGACATGTTATAACAGCAGGTGTAATTACTAACATTAGTGAATAATCCTCAATCACACATAGTTCTCTTAACACCTGAGAGTCAATTGAAAAATATTATAATTTTCTTTTTCTTCTTTGTTAAAAAAGATGTATTTTTGCCGATTTTATTCAACGGAAGGACACTGCTTCTAGGGATACTTGCCCTCCTGCTCATTACAATCATATTACTTCATCCTGAATATTATCACATCTTGCAGTAAATGAGTTGAAGAAATATATATGAGTACATTTTTTTTCATCCTCATTCTCTTAATAGGATCTGTGGAGTAGCCTGCCCCTTTGCACAGCAGACTGGCCATTAATGAAAAAGTTCTTTTTACCTTTTTTTCAGAATTTACATTAATTATGTGGGCTAATCACTGCTGACTGGAGGCAGTGTGGGAAATGTGATTAGTGTGTGAGTTCTAATTAAGTCTGTGAAGCCTCACACACTGGCAGACAGGCTCGGGGAGCTGCACGCTTAGATACACACACAGATGTAGGAAGGAACACACTTGGACTGCTCACACACATGCATTTCACGTGCATACATAGATGTTTGTGTGATTATTCACACACACACACACACACACACACACACACACACACACACACACACACACACACACACACACACACAATCTACTGTAAAGCATGATGATGCAACAAAAAAACTCTGCTCACTATCTGCATCTCTCCCATCTTTCCCTCACACAGAGGCTACACACACATCAGTCAGTCCACTGCAGTGCTATCACACCACACACACACACACACACACACACACACACACACACACACACACACACACACACACACACACACACACACACACACATATACATACATACACACCCACACACACAGAAAGAGAGAGAGAGAGAGAGAGAGAGAGAGAGAGAGAGGTTGACTCAGATGGTTGTGGTCGGCGGCAATGCGCCCCCAGCGGCAGTGAGGCGGTGCTGCCGCTCCTGCGCCGGCGTTAAAAGGCGGCGGGCGGTGCGCAAGGGCCACAGTGTGGGGTGTGTTTGAACAAGAGACACAGAAAAGTTAGTAGCGGATTTTTCTGGCGTCTGACCTGCAGCAGCATCCGTCGAAAGCATCATGGCAAATAAAGCACATCAGCCTCCTCACCTGCACCTGGCCGAGGTCACCGCGTCCCAGTTCCTCGACATTTGGAAACATTTCGACGCTGACGGTAGGACACTTTTTTACCTTCCTAAAAGTTATTCCAAACTCAGAATTTCACGTAAGGTGATTGAATGAAACATATGCAGCCGATTGAAGGACCGACAATAATAGCCTAATTATACAGAATGCATGAAATAAAATTGAAATGTATCCTCCTACAATAGAGTAAAACCGTTATCAAGCTTAGAATAACAGACATTAGTACCACATTAATACACAAGTGTGTCGTGCTGGGATGTTAAAGCGAGTAATTAGGAATATTAGGATGGAAAAATACATAATGTAATATAGGGTTCTGTAATCTCAATTTTGCTGTGATATTTTAGCAATAGCCTATTATAGGAACTATTATTATAGGAACTATATTGTTGTAGTGATAATATTCTTTGTCATCGGATAAGTCCCATGTGTGATAGGAGATAAAGTAGCCAAAAGGGACGTTTTCATGCTAAGGAGCTGATATCGGAGCTGATATTTTGGATATGCAGATCACTGCAACCCTTATAAAAGTTCTGTTAAATAAACCTGAAATAAAAATAAAAAAATAAATAATAAAAGTTCGACGTTTTTCCAATGAATTTCTGATGTGATAAACCCCTCCCGGCACCACGTGGTATGAGTTTATTTAATTTAATTTTCGATTGAAATGCAACTAGGCAGATGCATTATTTCTCATAAAAAAGCGTTCTAAAATAATTCATATAATTACTTAAATACTATATATCACATATTCAATGAGCCATAAACGCTGAATAAGTCGAAGTTTAAGTTGATGCAGCCGTTATTCCTCTGTCAATTTAGTGTCATTTTCCAACAATGAAGCATTTGATTTAAACACGCAATGATCGTGCTATATTGCATTCAATGCATCATTTAATTACAGGGTCTTTAACCTAATCATTGACAGTTTGGATAAGTAACTGGGGCAGTGGTGGCCTAAAGGTTAAAGAAGCGAGCGTGTCCGACCGCTTGTCCCACCCTTATTACCACCATTGAGGTGCCCTTGAGCAAGGCCCTTAACCCCAACCGCTCCAGTGGAGCTGCTCAGTGGCCAGCAGGTCAGACTGTGGTTGTACTGGGCAGCTTCTAGGTATGAATGTGTAACTGTGTGAATGTGACAGGTCGTCGTTGCAAATGAGAATTTTTTCTCAATCGACTTAATAAATAAAGGTTAAAAAAAACAAATAAAAACTGTGTCTGCCTGATGCTCTCTTGGTATTGATATCGGTTTCCAATCATCATGAGCAGTGTCTCAGGCGTGTTACGCAGTGGAAGTATCCTGGGTATAAAAATGGACTCATGTGATACTGATGTGATGGGCTATCTGTCAACATGAAATCGTCCCATGTACTAATTTATTCAGCGACCCCCTCTTCCTCCTCCTCCTCCTCCTCCTCCTCCTCCTCGCCCACATTCTGTTCTCAATCTCGATCAGTGTCTTTTCATCCGTCCTGTTTATCTCCGTACAGATTTGTCAGCTCTGTCTGTCTCTCTCACTCTGCAAATGTCTCTGTGTGCATAAGCAGTATGACATGGGACAAGTTTCCTTTTTTTTTTTTTTTCCTTCAACAAATTCATCAGGCATGTCACTGCTGTGGCTTCCGTAGAGATGGAAGCCTCTTATAAGGTCTAATTATGGAAATCTTTTTCTGTGGATTAAGGACACTTTGTCACCTGATAAAAGTGCTGATGAAATCCATTTGAGAAGCATTGGATACACTCAAAAGTCCACAGTAGTCAACCTAAAAAAGGAGACAATTTTAGTTTTTTCTTTAAACCCTTGAAAGTCAGACTAGGACATATAAGTGATCACTCTGATGTAAAAAAAAAAAAAAATACACCTGCAAACAAGGTGAGTGTGTTGCACCTCTTTGTTTTACACACATACTCCTGGGAAGTCAATCGTTATTGTAATGTGTTTTGTTGCCTGCACACATGCTCATATTAATTCCACAGGGAAATCAGGGCAGAATGGGGAGTTGGGGTGAATGTGCTCAGCAGCTGAGCTCCTCCATATGAGCCATGTGCAGACAAAGTTGTCATAACTGTTAATGTTTTTACTCTTTTGGCCTGCTTAGAGTATGTGGATATCCGTCCTACCCAACCAGGTGTTTAAGTCCTTATGCTGAGGTACTTTACATATTGTGATTTGCAATGAGCCACTTTGCAAATCAAATACAAACAGTGTGCATCAACCGATTTGGCTACAGTGTTTGATTCCTGCTCTCATTACTGGGAGTGTCTTCTGGCTCGGCAGAAAAAAAGGAGAGCTAATTTGTTTGCTCAGATTGAGTAAACATCTCTTGAGATGCAGATAAAAATACACAGGAGGCAATGCATCTAGAGATGATGAAACCACATATTCCCCTGTTGGCCCAGGATCACATCTCATCTGGATTGCGTGTCTCGCAGCTCCTGCGCTCTGTGTCCCTCTCATCTTTTCTGCTGTTTCTGTCAGGCCTTTCTCAATTCCATCACTTCAAAGCTGAAAAGGGAAACAACTGCAGTTTTTCTATTGCTAATTATAGAGCATTTGCTGTCAAATTTTTTTATTAACCTGGATATGGAAATTCGGAATATTAAGCAAAATCCACTTCCTGAATGACCCTGTGATCTCAACACAATCTATTTGAATAGGCAGGGCAGCCTTTGAAAGGCAAATACACTTTATATAGGCTTTAAATATGCACTTAGTGCCCACTTTGAGAGTTTTCCTGTGTTGCGGTTGAATTTTAGAATCATAACCAGAGGAGTGAAGCGTCTTTGCCAGCATCTCCTGGGACTATAATGACGCAGTATCCAAAAAAGTGTGTGTTTGGGCCAAAAGTGGTTTTGCGAACCTTTTATCTTGCTGGTTGGTGCATGTTTTAAGTGCTTGTGCAGGGAGACTTAAGTATATGAAAGCAGGTTGGTAGGAGCACTCTCATTACGACATATACAACTAGTTGTTTGACATTTAAATTGAATGATGTGGAAGTGAGTTGAAGTCAGCCATAAAATGTGTCTGCTGGCAGTGATTATTATTTTTTTGTTTACATCTTCACACTAATATGGCTTCATTGACATTCAGTGTAACTAGGGAAAGCGGTTTCATTTGATGGATTTTAGGACAGTTTACTGCAACATGGGCACACTGTAATTAGGCTGCAGCACATATAGCATTTCATAGAATAACCATATGGTACCCTAAGCATATTGTTGTGGCTTAGAGGCTGATTGGAACAGAAACTACTTATCTTATCTGAAGCATAGTACAAACAGATGCTCCCTTATGCACAAATATAATGGGGTGTATGTTATTGAAAGTATGACAGCGCTCCGGCATAATCTATTTCTAAATCTATTTTTATTGTCATGTTATTTGCTTTGCAGTTAATCACATCTTACTCTGTTTAATTATCAAGCAAGCCATTTCTCTCCAGAGTCCTAAATGTCAATAAGACCCATAGGAGGGATGCTCGATAGCAGCGAGGCATTTTACTGTCCCACTTATTGTAACAGCGGAGCTTGTATTCATGAGTTTTGATAACATCACTAAGGAACATATGCATCCACACACACACACACACACACACACACACACACACACACACACACACACACACACACACACACACACACACACACACACACACAGGAATGTCCATGCATAGAACAAGATGCTAAGATGTTGGTTGGATAGGGAGAGGGAGTTAGATAGAAGATGACAGAAAAAGACGCCGAGTTAGAGGGAGAGGAGAGGAAGTGGATGGCATAATAATCTTTGTTAGTGTTTAATGAGGCAGCTCTGCCTTCCATGGTTTTATTGAAGCAGCTAGTCACATCGTTTGGAGCCATCTGTCCAGCCATTCAGCATGCTTGTTGATAGAATATTGGCACGGGTTCACAGAATACCTGGGTGAAGCGGGCATACTCATTTGTCCTCTGAATAGGTACTGTCAGGGCAATAGAGCACCAGGAGTAAGTGAAATAAGGTAAGAAGAAAATCAGCTGTCCCCAAGCTATATTTGTCACCACAGAATCCAAAAATAACATAATGGACATCATCTTAGGACAAGCACCGTTTGACAAAAGTGTCACTCATTCTGTCAAAATGATTGACAGGCGTTCAGTAAAACAAGGTTAAGACATTTAAAAACTTCAGTTAAGTTCCTCACGACAAAATATCATCACTTTCACAAATCTAGATGATCTTAAAAAAACAAATTCAGGCATAAAATTGTCACAGTACCTTATCCATATTGATTTGCCCCATTTGCCAAACTCCCTGCTGAAGGCAGAATTGATTTCCGTGTAATAAAAGAAGCTGCCTGTGGATCATCACCTTTAAAATCCTAGAAAAACTATTTGCCATGCAGTACAGAGCTTCTCCTTGCGTACAACCCTGTGAACACAGTCTTTGAGGAGTGATCAGTTTGCATCGTATCAGTCAATAGTTCACTCTGTTGAGCCAGAGGGGAAGGAAAAACATTACTGGTAAAAAGCTAATGTTTGAATCAATACTGTGGCAAAACTGAGCCATGCTGGGATCTGTTTGACACCATGACACTGTCACCACATCTGCGCTGATGGGTTTTTTGCATGTCAGCAATACTGACAATACTGTCAATACAACACTGCCCTTTGTGGTATGTTACAATGACATAGGTTTATGGTCTGTCTGTCTCCCAGGAAATGGCTACATTGAGGGGAAGGAGCTGGAGAACTTCTTCAGGGAGCTGGAGATGGCCCGGAGAGGAGCAGGGGTGGTGAGTTCAAGGACTAGAGATTAAACTCAGATACACATACTGAACACATAGGGGTGTCACGATTCTTCAAATCCACGATTCGGTTTGACTTTCGAATTTAAGGTCACGATTCAATATGATTTTAACATTTTCTTTTCAGCAGTGACGGCAATGTCACAATAAGAGCTAGATGGCAAAATGGTACTTTACAACAGCAGTTTGAGTTTTTCAAAATTAAAGAAGTGTAATTGAAAGCACCGTTAGTGTACCAAGATGTACATGAACGCACCACGAAGTCCTGGCGGGACGCTGATTTAAAATCGAAACTGTGACACCTGTATGACCACACAGGTTAAACTTGTATTGAGAACAAAATTTGAGTAGCTACCAAGGAACAAATGAGGAACGGATGAGGAACTAACTGCTAGTAAACCATTAGTTAATGAGTACCCTAACTCCTTATCAAATCTTATACAGTAGCTAATGATTAGTTTTTGATTAGTTAATGATTAGTTAATTGAGAAATGATTGAGAAATGAATAAGGAACAACTTCATAATTGATTAATCGTTATTAAGTTCTTCCCTAATAATTTATAATGGAGGACTTTATACTGTAGTAGATTATGATTGTGAATACTGTTACTAGGTTGTCCCTCATTACTTCAACACAGGGCTGTAGTTAAGTCCAACTTTGTAGAGTCCAAGACCAGAACTAGTCGAGACCGAGTCCAAAATGGTTTGAGTCCAAGTCAAGACTGAGTCCAAATGAGAGACAGTCAAGACCAAGAATTATATATTATTTACTTTAAGTATAACAATTTAATTTAAACATGTAGCATAAAGCTAAAGTGCAACTTCATATTTTATATGTTGAGTCTTTTTATTCTGGTGTAACAAGAACATTCTGGACTGCCAACGGAAAATGTAACACAAACTGACATGTTCCCATTCTTGAACTTATTACTTGTCCTGAAGAATCCAGAGTGCAGTGCTCGCTGACGTTGTGTCTGTGGCCAAATTGAAAATGATTGATACCTGATAAGTGAGGTATATGACGCAGACGTAGGTGTATACCAGGCGACCAATCTCGATGCCTGTTCTTGATGGATTATGAATTAAATCAATACCTGTTTTCTGAACAAGCGCACTTCATCAATGGTTTGGTCAAGACGAACTAGAATATTTGGCGAGTCCAAGGTCCGGTACAAGTCTGAGTCCAAATATCAAAGAGTCAAAGACAAGTCCGAGACAATAGAAAAATGTTTTGTTTGTTCGCCTGGGGGCCCCCAAATCATTATATTATTATATTGAACATTTCAGTTAATATAGTCTCACAAAAACCATTGACTTTACATAACATTTTATCTGATATATCTTATCATTATCTGATGAAAAACACAGCTGCCTTCTGACAACATCATCCTCACTTCACACCTGTCCTGCTACATACAGACAGACACGTGAACTAAGCAGACAACTGTTTCTGGCGGTAATAGGGCTGTCAATTGATTAAAATATTTATTCACAATTAATTGCATGATTGTCCATAGTTAACTCGTGATTAGTCTATATCCACAACGTTCCACTTCCTGGAATTGCTCCGTTGCCGACGAAAATTCCGCCGGATTTCACTCATTTATTCTCGATGGCCGTTACCTTGGGCTTTCTTTGTGTTGACATTTTAAACTGCGGCCGATTTATGAGGACTATGGTTAACCTTTTCTCAGATCTCTGCAGGGTAAATCCAGACCGCTAGCTAGACTATCTGTCCAATCTGAGTTTTCTGTTGCACGACTAAAACAACCTTTGAACGTACACGTTCCTTCCCGAGGCTATTTTGCAGAGAGCCGTTGCTCTGTACAGCACCTAGCGCTGCCCAAGACGATTGTGATTGTTTTAAAGAAATGCCAATGAACCAGAGCACGTTCTCTCCCATCCCTTTGCTTGGCCAGCTCCAAGATGACGTTATCTTCTGCCGTCTGCTTAGAAGTGCTGAATTTACAGCACAGCAACTTAATACGACATAGTGTCTGGCTTTTGGTTAATACAATATAGTGTCTGCAAAAAATGCCCTTTTATTGAGTTTCCTTTTTGCAAAATGCTCTGAGTGAATTTAAACTTTGTTTTTTATTGTAAAGGGTAGCCACGTGGAAGAAGTGAAGCCAGCGTTATGCCAGTGTTTTTTTCCTTCCATAACCTTTATTGTGTGGTTGTTTAGTTTCATTTAGATTTTGCTAAGATCCAACGCTGTCCAAACTGCTCCAAATTCCAAATGTCAAGTTCATTGGGTACCCAGGAAGCCAAGTGTAAAGTAGATTGTGTGAACCGTTCTCGAGATATTTGACACACACACACACACACACACACACACACACACACACACACACACACACACACACACACACACACACACACACACACACACACACACACACGCAGAGGATCCTAGATTTATAGTTAGATTAGGGAATTACCTATTACGAATTCATCAATTATCAAGTCATTCCTGATTCGCTCCTCACTCTTTTCTCAATTAACTCATCATCAATAACTACTGTATGAAATTAGATTAGGAGTTACTCATTAATTAATGGTTCACTAACAGTTAGTTTCTCAATCGTTCCTCATTTGTTCCCTGGTAACTACTCAAATGTTGTGGCCCTTATTGTAAAGTGTTATCATGTTTTCTAGGACCCTTCAAACCCCATATTCAGAGAAAAGATGAAGGAGTTCATGCAGAAGTTTGACAAGAACAAAGATGGACGAATTGAGATGTCAGAGGTAAGGCCTCGAGGTGCTTCTTGTATTATGTTTTTTTATAAAAGGAAGAATATTGACATGTTGGGAAATATGCTTATTCGCTTTTTTGCCGAGAATTAGATGAGAAGATTGACACCACTCATATAGTCATATCCAGCAGCTGGCTATCTTAGCTTAGCATAAAGACTAGAAACAGGGGAAAACAGCTTTCTGTCTGCTTTCTATGGTGGGTGAGTAAAAATGTAAAAAGAAAAAGCTAAGATAATTCAGGGCCAGAGGAATACAGTACAAATGAGAGGCTTCAGAGGCTTGGTCAATACTCCAATCGATTACATAAATACAGTCTTTTTGATAGTCTCAATGGAGCGTCAGTTTGGGATATTGCTTCCCCTCGATTTTACCATTTTCGGAGCATGATTTGAAAGAGATGCGAGATGGAGGGCTTCTGCAATACCAATAAGTTGTTAGAGAGGGGTTCAGAGTGAAAATCAGGTGCAAAGGTTTTGTCTGAACTAAAAACTTCAAGCAACATAAGAGAGTAAGTGAAAAGGTTTGTTTGTGAAATAAATAAATAAAAATCTAATTCAGGCATAGCCCGGCTTCTGAGGTCGCGGCTCTCTATTATTTATGTACAAGTTGCTCATTTGAAGTTTTGCCGACCAAAAGCTCCCCAGTCTCCATTTCCTCTTCTCTCCCAGCATATCAACGCCACCATCTTGTGTTCTCACCACTCCCTTTTTACTGTCATTTCTCTCTCTAGCTGGCCCAGATTCTCCCAACTGAAGAGAACTTCCTGCTCTGCTTCAGAGAGTTTGTCAGCTCCAGTGCTGAGTTTATGGCGGTAAGCGTGTGTTTCTGAGTGTGTTAGGATGGGCCGAAATATTTTTTTTAATGGAGAGCTGCTGTCCTCCCTTGCCGCACTCATCGTCATTTGTCATCGTCATCCGTTTTTTGCATTCTTGTTTTTCACTAAGAAATGCCATTAGCCTGGACACACTGCAACCAACCGTACAATATAGACCAGAGTCAGTCATCCATGGAAGAGAGACAGCCTGCATATTCTCATTCCTGCCTGCCAGCTAATTTCATGAAGTAATTCCCTGTGTATGGTCAAAGTTGTACTAATTAGTAAAATAAACTGGAGTAGTCTGGAATGAAAACCGCACACCCTCTGCCTCCATTGCACATGGTTGCCCATTTCTGCTGTTAAGATATAGCAGTTGAATTACAAATCAAACGACCATCAGGAACATAGTAGAAATATAGTATAGCTGTAAAAATACTGTAGAATTGGCTGAGCACAAATAAAGGCAAATATGTGACAAGTGAGCAAGCACAAATCTTGAAAAAGACAGCGATGTAAATCCCTTCAGTTTAAAAGGGGGTGTGAATAGTTTAAAATGGCCAATTTCATTCACAATTTTGGTTATCGTGGTACAGTAAACCCTCCTGATCTTGTTGTACCAGCTGCAAAACACAGATTGGCTTAAAAGAGGAAAAATTATTTAATACGTAGCGTTCGCTTTAGTGTTTTATGTACAGTAACTGGACAGTGTTAATTACTTAGGCTGTAAATGGTTCTCCAAAGATTCATGGGAATGTCTCTGCTGGTGCATGCAGAGGAGCTATGGGCTGTTACGGGTAACTGTAGGTCACAGAGGTTTGCAGTGGAGCTGATATTCACAACTCCCAAAACTCAATGCGTCAACATCAATCATAATCAGGGTTGGGATTTATTGGATATTGGATTTATAAGGAATATGTTTAACTGCTCCTCAGATCTCTGCAAGGTAAATCCAGACAGCTAGCTAGACTATCTGTTCAATCTGAGTTTTCTGTTGCACGACTAAAACAACTTTTGAACGTACACATGTTCTACCAAAACAAATTCCTGCCCGTTATTTTGCAGCGGCACCAGGGCTCCGTCCGGCTCATAGCGCTGCCCAAGATGATTGTGATTGGTTTAAAGAAATGCCAATAAACCAGAGCACGTTTTTCTCCTATCCTGGAATGCTGTTTGAAATAGCCAGACCCTCCACCACAACGCTGTGGAGGAAGGTCTGGCAATGCGCAACTACCACCACCCCAACCCTCCTCCTTCCACGGAATTTTTCTATTTACCCTTTATAATACTCCCTACCACTGTCGCTCTTCATACTATCTCCTCTTATAGCGCTGCGGTCAAGCAGTTGCTCTGGGCGTCTCAGGCCTTCTTCAGACTGCCAGCCCAAATCTGTTTTTTGGCATATCCACATTGATTTTAAAAAAAATCAAAAAAACACATAAAATGCAATTTTTGCTAATCGGTTTCAAACCACATTTGGAGGTGGTAGCATATTGAACAGTAAAATGTTCGAAGTAAAAGCGTTTTGGTCGTCATTCGAAGCCACTACATGCCCAGTATGTTTTGGAAAGATGGCGATTCCACATGATTACAGAGTTATCAACAGTAATGCTTTACATTACTGTGTTACACACAAATGTAATCTGATTACAGTAATGCGTTACTTTGTACCACGTTACCCCCAACACTGCAAAACAGTGACAGTTAGCTGAGCTAAATCAATTTAGCTAACGAGCAATCAGACATTAGCTACACACAAGTCAATCGTATGTCACTGGTTGATAGCAAAACCTCCCAGAAAATACGAAGTCTGTTCTGTTACTGACTAACAGTTAAGTTGTGTGTTTAAGAAACCATTTATATATGAAAAGTTCAAAGTGCAGCATTAACAAACATAGTGCTGCAGTGAATTATGAATAATTAAGGATTGTAGGAGTAACAAAACGCCTTCAGCAGAGCAAGATGTGTGAGGAAATCCTTTATTCCACAAAACACATTTAGAAGATAAGAAAATGGCAGATTTCATGTTAGATCGGCTGCAATGAAAGAATGGAGCCAATTAGCAACCAATTACATGTGGGGAGGAGGATGTCCTTGTCTCCGGTGTCATGTTGAAAAGTAATAATGAAATGGCAGGAGGAGGATGAATGATAGAGAAGGTGTGAAGAAAAAAGGATGCAAAGGGAAAACAAGAGAAAGCAGGAACAGAGAAGGACGTAAATGAAATGTCGATGGGAAGCTGAGAGCCTGAGTTTGAGAACATAAAACAAGAGAGGAGGATTAATCTGTCTTTGTTGAAGGGCACTGTTTTTTTTTTTAAAGGGTTAGAATGAGGAAGCAGAACCTTCTATTTTCAGAGTCATATATAATGGATAACACCACTGTAGCTCCTCTTTGCAGTGCCCAGAGGAGGAGCAGAGGGGGAAGAGGAGGAGAAGGAGAAGGGGGAAGGCCATCCATCTTTGATAAGGAGCCCTTCCTTCGGACAGGGACAGCTGCTAGATTAAAACATTCATTAAAATGACTTTCTCTCCCTCCCTCATTTCTCTCTGTCTCTGGTTGCCCTCTGCTCTGTATGCGGGTGATTGGGACTGTATTGAATACTGTGTGATTAAAGGGATGATCGAGGCTTTTGTGGTTGTCCCCTCTGGAACGATTTCTGCCCTCTCCACCAGAAAAATCAAACTCTTGGCGCAGTTAAGGAGCAAGCTGAGGGTTCGATCAGAGAGGATTTATGTTGGGGGAGGAATGTAAGAGAAAAGTGTCTTTGTGCTTTGTGCATCAGTGCTGAAAAACTGCTTTCAATCCAATATCTCCTTTGTTTTTTTAACATTTCTTGTAGGCATGGAGGCGATATGATACAGATCGCAGTGGCTACATTGAAGCAAACGAATTGAAGGTATGCTGCGATATACGATTCTCAATGATAAAACATATTGTATCTCATTCATGGTCATGGCTTTTATGTACTATTTCTGATCATATATCTACATTTGCATCCCAAATGCTAGCATGACCATTCAATCAATTTACAAATACCTGTTATTTATTCATCTGCTTAATTTGTCATACTTATTCTTATTTTGTTATGTCTTTTTTCTTTCTTTTTCCCCCCACACACATTCAAATGCACATTCAAATGCTCACTAGCAGAGCACCCACCCTTAACTGTGATTATCAGACAGTAGTAGCTAGCAGCCACTTAAGTAGCTACTTATACCATACATCCAGTCTTTTTTTATATTATATTTTATTTATATATTTACATATATGTATACCACTGTAATAGTCATGTTATTCTGTTTTTGTTTTTCCCTGGATGTATTTCCCATGCCCTTTTTGATCATTGAATCATTTTGAGTGGAAAAGCGCAAAATGTCTTAACCTATATGGATATTTTTTTTTGTTTATCACCCCCTCTATGTTGTTGTGCACCATTAAAAAGAAAGGAAAGAATGACAGAAAAATAATCCTCTACATGTTTTTGTGTTATGATCAGTAACTACTCTATTATCTAACTGATTCTGAATTTGCTTGTTGAAGGCATAGTTATGGAAAATAACTAGTAGGCAGGGAAATACGCCTATTCGCTTTCTCGCTGAGTTAGATGACAAGATTGATACCACTCATAAATCTTCTCAGCTAACTTTCAGCAAGACAGCCAATAAGCATATTTCCAGAAAAGTCAAACTATTCTTTTAATGCACCCATATTATGCTCATTTTCAGGTTCATAATTGTATTTTGAGGTTGTACCAGAACAGGTTTACATGGTTTAATTAAAAAAAAAAAAAAACATATTTGTATTGTACTGCACATTGCTGCAACTCCTCTTTTCACCCTGAGTGTTGAGCTCTCTGTTTTAGCTACAGAGTGAGGCATCACACTTCTATCCCATCTTTGTTGGGAGTCGCACATGCGCAGTAGCTAGGCACTGGGCTACTAGCTAGAAGCTAACGCTGCGATCGGTTAGCCACCTCGTTCTCAATGACAAAACACTACTACAAAACACACAAGTTCACCTTAATCTACAAAAGAAATTGTATATAACTACTTACATTATATTGCAGTATATTTAGAAGAAGTCTCCCGGCTAATCCTGCCTTGTACTGACCGAAGTTGGAGAAACAGCTAGCTGATGTGGTATTAGCTAAAGTGGTTAGCACACACCAAATGTTTCGGCCAATGCATGGATGGTTTTTTTTCCAAGTTTGTATGTGTGTGGAAGCACCAGAGACACAAAATAACACCCCAAATCCCAGAAAAAGTGATTTTTATTCATAATATGGGCACTTAAGGCCCTTGAAACATCTGTGAAAAATAAAAAAAATAAAACAAAATTGAAAATTGGACATTTTTATTTTAAAGAAAATCTTTTCCAAAGATAAGAAACCGATTTGCTGAATATGGCTTAAGATGTAGTCCACAGATAATCAACATTTCAATATGTTTGTCACTAAGTTTCAGTGCAATTCACCTTTTTTTGATACATGTTTGATACATACGTGAGCACGTGGGTCAGTAAAGCCAGGCAGCAGCTTTGAAAGAGGAGTTACGCGTGTTTATTTCCGGTGAGGACTCAGATGAAAAAACTTTTGAGATCGCACAAATGTTATTCGCTTCAACACCTCTAGGAAATGTTATAAAGGAAAGTGCTCTACACTGGGGAATTATCATTACTTGGGTCAGTGATTACGTGTCACATACAAATTAGGCTGCTTAGGTTGACATGGGATCACATTTCTTCCAGCTGACTAGGTGCAGATGAATTACTCAGATGTGGCCTTTGGAAAGCTTTGGGAAAATGCAGATAAGATCGCAGGCAGCAGACATGTGTCTCACCTCACGGGCTGTAGCCAGGGTTTAGAAATGACTGAGGTCCAAAAAATTTTCTTTTAATGGAGTTTATTTACTGCATTGTATGAGCAAAATTCATACCAAAATGTAACCTACAAACACAACCTCAGCAATACACTACACACAAACTCATTATCTATCATTAAATACATACAGAGGGACCTGTTGGTAAAAATACTTTGTATTAAAGCTGCACAATTTTTCCCTGTCAGTAGTGGAAAGTAACTAAGTACATTTATTCAAGTAGCTACTGTACTTAAGTACAGTTTTGTGGTACTTGTACTTTACTTGAGTAGTTCCATTTGTGTTACTACATTATTCTACTCCACTACATGTCAGAAGGAAATATCGTACTTTTTAATCCACTACATTGATTTGACAGTTTTTTTACATAAAAAAAACATATGATATGCTTGAATGATAGGATGCAGTAGGCTATACTATTAACCTACACAGTAGTATAAAAAGCATCTACAATTGGCTCCACATTACAAATTACAACATTAAAATGCTCTTAAATGTATTTGTTTGTGATAGAAAAAGGTTAAGAAGTGTGCGCTCACTTATAAAAGAATATATAAATATATATTTATAGTTTCATATATGTGATATATTCAACGGATAGGCTATATACATTGGAACTATAGTAAAAGGTGTCAGTTATGAATGTTGCTGGTATGATGTTAATATCAGATCATTTTCACTGTCTATTTGTGCTGAGAACTGTGCGCCTCACGCGGGGCTCACCTACTCATGTGCGGCTGCTCTAACCTGTTAACATGGGCGCCAAAATGAAAAGCAAGAGGTCCGGGGCACTCCCGCGCTGCTCAGGTAGGCCAACACATCCTGTGGCCCCGCACAGAAAGCTGTCAGTTTCAAACATAGAGTGTACATTAAAGAAAACGGTTTCACGTCATTCAGATGCAGATATACAGTGTTTTTTAAAAAATAAATAATTACTGAGGTCCGGACCACTGTGACCTCATAGCAGGCTCCGGCCGTGCTTACCTCATGACTGTGAGCAGACGTGGAAAATATCTGAGTATATCGACTGAAGTGCTGAATATGTGATGTAAGAATATATTGAAATAATGACTGCACTACATTTGCTGTACCCAGGGGCAGAGCCACATGTTTGTAAACCTTCGGGGCTCAGCCCAAACCAAGGGCGTGGGGATTCCAGGGGCATGCTCCATTTACTGGCAGCTATATGCACTATTTCTCATGCCATTTGACAATAGAATGTCTAAAAATCTGTACATCATTTGGGGTAAAAAAACATGATAGTTGCCAAGGAATAACAATCAGCATCCTGTTTTGTATCTAATTGCTCTCCAACTGTCTTCATCATTCTGAAACCAGAACACAACAAATGTTGAGGATGGCTACTTTTCACTTCTGCCACCCAAAAAAGGGCAAAAATTGCCTGATGTTACTATTTAAAGTAACATAACATAGGTAGGGTAGGAATTGGGCATAAACAGCATTACGGATCTTGAAACCTATTTTTAGTAGAGTTCACAGAATGAATGGCGATATTTCCCCAGTAATAGAAGTTTTGCTCCATTGATTTGCTGGTCCAGTCAAAGAGACTGAGGGGAAATGACACAAAGCTGAAGTTATTTTAAAACCCTTAAAGATTCGGTGCTTTGAGAAAACATTCGGGGCTGGAGCCCCAGCAGCCGCCCCTGACTGTACCTAATGGCTGTATTTACTCTTTACTTTGCAGATTAGGGTTTGACATACAAAACACAAAATCAATTCATAAAATACCACTGATTTCATTTATTTTTGTGTCTATCTTTCTTTTCCTCTTTCCATCTTTATGTTCTTCCTTTCCTACGCTTGTCCTGTCCTTGCTTTTATCTTTCCTTGATCTACCTTCCTTCATCAAGTTTTAGGTTTGCAAGAAAGTAGATTAAATAAAGCTTTTGCATTGCTGTGGGTTTTTTTCAATGGTGAAAACCGAAGACCCTATACATGCCATACTTCTGCATGTTCTTCCTCATTTTTTTTTTTTTTTTATCCGCATGTGTCTCTGTCCTCAGGGCTTTCTGTCAGACTTGCTGAAGAAGGCTAACAGACACTACGATGACCAGAAGCTCCAGGAGTACACACAGACCATAGTAAGACACACACACACACACACACACACACACACACACACACACACACACACACACACACACACACACACACACACACACACACACACACACACACACACTCAGCTTACGGTTTGATGTTAATAACTCGCAGACAGGTATTTACTCACTGTAAGACGATGTTTCAGTCTGTGATATTTAATGAAAATATTATTGCATATGTGTGTCTTTGTCACATATTCAGCTCTTATCTGTTTGGCTAAACTTTATGCTTAGTATCACGAACATAAGATTTTCATTTTATATTGAGTTTTACAAAAAATACACAGATTTCTTAAAGTGACATGGTCAGTTTAGAGTTTGTTTTACCAACCAGATTTTACGCGATTCAAAAGTTGTGTTCTCTCCTGCAAGAAGACACTATTCACCACAGTGTAGTAAAAAAGATCCTTCTTCAGCTCAGAAAAAGCTTCCAGTAACATAGGTAGGTAGGAGGTAAAAAAAAAAAAAAAAAAAAAATAGGGAGAAAACACAAATGAAGTACTGATTTTGCACCAGCATCTCTCAAAGTAGTGAAAAAATAACTTTAAATGGCTTTAAACTAAAATAAAAAAGTAAAATCTCGAAAAACGGCAATGAATCCTAGAGAAACACAGCCGTATGCAGTCTTTATGACAGGTATGTGTCTAGTGTATGTCGGGCCTGAGGCCCTCAGAGGCCTGTCGTGTCTGTGGCAGCGGTGCTGTGCGGCTGAGTGGTCCTGACCCATCATTTCCTGCAGTTTGTGTGTTTACAGCACAGATGTGCTAACATCTGCTTCTTCCTGGAAGCCCCAGAGCTGACCTGACTTGATTTTCTGAAGCCGTTTTCCGCAACACATTTATAGATACAATTGGTCATTGTTTCATATTGTTTCTTCATGCCTTTATTACACATTTGAGCCACAGATGGTAAAAGCTATTATCGAGGGAATGCACCAACTTGATAGCGATTTGCTAAATAATAACAAATAATCATGAATACATAGGCACCAATATCATTCAGGTCCAGCAGTGAAACCATGCTAGTATTTACACTATGCTAGGAATGTCCTAGGCTAACAGCGATCCTCTAGTGAAAATTACAACCTGCAGCAAAGGTAAAATGATGAGTCATTTTATTTGGCATGTGGCTAAGACAGGCATTTTTGTGTAGGAGATGTGGCAGTTAAAATGTAAAACATTCATAACAAATGTTTTTAGTAAATCTGCACCTCAGTCTATTTCTGTTGGATATTGTGAGTAGCATATCACTCAACACATCTGCAAATAACTAATATATACTTTTCACAAGACATTACAAATGGAAATTCTGTGTCAACAAATTAGCCACATTTGAGATGAATAGTTTCATACCAAACATAGGTGCAATTACCACCACCAACCAACACCTTTTCTTTAAGGGAAATGTAATATTTAAGAAAATCTAAATTTGCAAAGTCTTTTGTATTCTTTCCTACAGAAGCGTATTGCTGCCATGCCATAAAAAGAAAAACGGATCAGTATAAATTTATAACGTGAAAAGTTCATTATTATAACAAGACGTTTTTACTTTATAACAAAGTATTTTCACGTTATAACAATATATCTTCACGTTATTACGATATACAAACTTATCAGGTTGTAACAATAAACGTTTGTTTATATATTATTGTAAAAATAAAGTCAGAATTCTAAGAAAAAGTCAAAAGACTGAGAATAAAGTCATAATTCTGAGATTAAGTCGTAATTCTGAGAATAAAGTCAGAATTCTGACTTTAATCTCATAATTCAGATTTTAAACTCAGAACTCAAATAATTTTTTTCACATGGCCCTAATCCTCTTCCGTATAACCCTAACAAAGTATTTTTGTTACCTAAACTTAACTAGTTCCTTTTCACAACGCTAACTACGTCTCGCGTGGTCACGTGTTACGGTCACATGTTACGGTCACATGTTACGGTCACATGTTACGGTCATGTGTTTAAAACAGCCACCGTGCGGCCATTTCACGACGTTAAATAGAATGGACATACAGTGTATAAATTTTGGAATGTCATAAGATTATAAGTTATCACGTTATACTGTAAAACGTTTTATGTAATAACAAAAGTTATCACATCGTAACATGAAACATTTCATATTGTACAATAAACCTTTCTTGTTTTAGTTTGTATGCTGTTATAACTTGAAAATATCTTGTTATAACATGAAAAACATTACACATAACAATAACAATAAATTTTTCACATTATACCGTGATACTGATCAGTTTCTCTTTTTCTGGCGTGGCAGTAATATGCTGCTGTACTTTTCCCCTAAGTCCCTTTCTAAAAAAAAATTGCACTCTTAGGTTATTATTCTGTAAAAATCACCATCAACTGGCTGAAATGGTTGAAGCTTTTTTCATGGACAGTCCCTTTACTGGTCCTCTGTTAAACATCTAGAACTGTGAAAAAAAAAGATATATAACAAAGATGGAAAGTTGATGGCTGTCCATTCTATTTCTCAGTCAATAGAATTTATGTGACCATATTTGCCTTCAACTTGACAGTATATAGCTATAAAAAAACGTTCCTTACGGTCTCTTTCTGTCTCTTCCTATCTCTGTTCTGCTTCCACTTTGTAGCTCAGGATGTTTGATCTGAATGGAGATGGGAAGTTGGGCCTGTCAGAGATGGCAAGGTAATGTGCAATTTTACTTGCCTCTGTTCACTATATAAAATACATTGCCTGCTGATGTTCATTCACCATCTAACTATTGTGTCCGCCAATCTCCCACAGGCTTCTCCCTGTTCAGGAGAATTTCTTACTCAAATTCCAGGTAAAAAGAAATGGCTACATTATTATACTGTACACAATTAATATCACTGAAGTACTTAATATGATGTAGCCACTATGTTTGAATATTTATAATATACTTGGTTGATGTTTGTCTTACTGTGACTTCTGCAATTTGTAGTCTGATAAGTCAAAGTCAAACCTTGTTTTTACAGGGTGTCAAGTTGACTACTGAGCAGTTCAATGCCATTTTTGCATTCTATGACAAGGTAAGTGACATTTTATTCAAGGTGGCAATAAATATAGTTGTCGTCTGCTTTCCACACTCTCCCAAACACACAGCTGAAATCTGGCCCCACTTTTGAGTTAACTTCTCTTCCACTAGCATTTTGGCACAGACATTTTATTCATCTGCCATACTGGGGTAAAAAACTGGGGTGCTCCTGGGAAACCCTGTCTATATATTCTGAGCTAAGTTTGTATTTACCACAATGCTCAACGTTTTTATTTTTATTTTTTATTAACCTTTATTTATTGAGAGAAGGTTCACTGAGAGGCAACCTCTCTTTTGCAGGAACGCCCTGATCACATTCACACAGTTACACATTCATACCTGGAAGCTGCCCGGTACAACCACAGTCTGATCTGCTGGCCACTGAGCTGTTACATTTGAACTCTTCATCATCGATAATCAGAAACCATTAACAAATGTTATTTACTACATCCCCCATGAGTCTTATTCATGGGGGAACTATTAAAGGATCATGGGAGCTATTGTTCATTGTTTTACCTTGATTAAAATAATAAGTTATGTTAGTGGATATAAAGTTAATTGAGATGAGGCTAGTGGAATAGATGCTAGCTTAAAAAAGGGGTAGGACCTATGGGTGGGACAGGTAGGTCTGTGTCTGTAGACTGTACTATAAAAGTTAATATGCTACATGGTGAGAGGACTTGAGGGATGTATATTTATACTGTAAAAGAAGAAGAAATTGCTACACAGCTAGAAAAAATACTCAAGTTGTCTGGATGACTCAGCACTGTTTGTTTTGGAGTTTCCCTTTAAAATCATAAATGTAAATTCCTTGTTTTGTGTCGAGGGCGCTCCCTAACTACCTAGGGAAATGCAAACGGAAATGAGTTAGGCTTGGCACACTAGTACCTTTGTAAACAGCTCAGGGTTGTTGAGCTGTGGTCCAGTTAATGGCCACATTTTCCACATTAGCAGTGGATTGGTGGGGAGAGACTATAGGGCGAGAGTTGCACATCTGTTAAATCATTTTTCTTGTTTATGATACCTTATGAGTTTTTGTCAGCCTGAGGGGCCAGCCATACTGTAATCTAGGTAGCTATGAGGCTGACTCAATCTTAGAGGAAATAAACAACTCAATTCGATGTGGCATAGTACCAGTGCTCCAGTTAGCTCAGTTCTTATGTGCTAAATGCTTCTGTATAGCGCTATTGTTAGTTAGTGATATACAACATTTTAATTGAAATTTTAAAATGAATCTACTCTCTAATACTGTTTTTGTGCCAGTGATGTAGCCACTTCATGACACATTTGCTGTCTTAAACAATCATTGTGTGTGGCAAATATGCATAATACAACCATCGTTTGAGTATGTAGTGTGTTCACAGTACCAAGTTGACTATACTTAAATCCAGGATGGATACTACAATTGCTTGATTTTTGAGTGAAAAAACATACATCATCTATATTTGTAAAGTTTCCATTTGTACAAAATTGTACCTTGCATTTAGCACTGCCAACATAATTACTTAATGAATATTGTAGAATATTTGCTATTAAATTGGGACACAACGTCAGTCTTTGGTCCGTTGGAAGGAGGCGATTTGGGCTGTCCAGTGGAAGGGGAGAGGTTTGTTTTTGGTATGTGAATGGAGACAGGTGGTAGAATCTTAATAATTGACATTTGAATATTCTGTTTTTGACTCTAATAATAAAATAATCTGACACTATAGTTCCATGGCTACAAAACCTAGACAAAACATCACTGGCACAAGGACCAAATTTTACTACACTGTACTTTTATCTGCCAAAGAAGGCCATGTTATATGGTTGAAAGCTCCAGACAAATTTCAATAAGTTGATGTTCTAAGAACTTTTTGTCAAACTAGTATTTCCAAGGTAAATAATGAACCTTTAAGCTCTTTATTTCTTGCCACTGTGTAGGCCTTACTTAACAGGGCAGGCCTTCATAGCAGTGGCTGGGTAGTTGCTTGCATGTTCATGTCTCAGGGTTGGACTAAAGACAAGCACTTGCTCAAGCTCACTTGCAGAGGACAGGGTTGAATGTTCAATTATAGATGAGCCGCTGTGGTCCATTCATGTAGACTATCTCTGTGAATGGAGCACTACCATTATGGGTGTAATTAGTTTCATCATTTTGTTATGAGCTCAGCCCCTGCAGCTCAAACTGAGCGATCGTAAGAAGGGCAGAGTGTGGCCGGTCAGCTGAACATGAACATGGCTCACAGTGCCACAGTCCCAAACTGTGCAAGGTCTTGAAAATGGCTGACATGCAAGATGGCATGCAACTTAGACAGACCAGTTGATACCTGATGTTGCTCTGCTTTCCCATAACTCTGCAGAGCACGGGACTTTCATCCTTAAAGTGAAAATAAAATAGAATTCACACTTTATTCCCAAGATCTGGGAAACTTTAGTCTAGCTTTGTAGACATCAAAGAGCATCTCCCAAAGTAAAAAATAAGATTGGCAAGCCACTGAGCTCTGAAGTCATCTTGAGACCGGGCCTAGATGAACAGAACATGGTTTTGTTCCACTTGCCAAGGGAACATTTCCAACAATTTGGATTTATTTTTTTGGCCCCAAACTCTAAACACTACTGTGAGACATAACTCATTAATTAGCAAAGTGGCTCCATATTGACTCTACAGCTAACCCCCTTTACATAGTTGTGAATGGGAAGCCTTTTTTTAAATCATCATTCATTAATGGCCATTTGGCTGGTGCATTTATGATGGCTGCCATAAAATATTGAATGACGTTGAGCAGCATAGCAGGGCTCAAAAATCAAAAGGCTCAGAATCTAAATATAGCTGGTGCACACTGTATAGGAAGGAATGCAGGAATCTTTGATGAAAACTAGAAAAACAAGGTGCAGCTACATAATGTTGAGCTGTAGTTTAAATCGCTGCACTTTAATTATGTTTTGCAGTCTGCTCGCTGTCTACAGATCAGTCCAATGATCCTGTCCTCAAGACTTTCTGAATGTTTGGAGATGAAAATAAGATTTGTGGTGTGTTTCTGTCAACTTCTTTCAGGATGGGAACGGCTACATTGATGAGCAGGAGTTGGATGCCCTGCTACGAGACCTTTACCAGACAAACAAGAAGGTGAGATGGGGGCTTTGGTGAAGGTTCACAGGCATTTTGTATAGAAGTACATTCTGTGGCCCTGTGGCATACTGTAAACACGATGCACTTTTGTGAGCTTAGACCTGGCTTGTGACTTTTTGCACTGATACAATTTCTCTCTGATCATTTATGCTCCTCTCAGTTGTTCACACACTGTGCATTCTGTTTAATATTACCGTGTTTCAGAACAGAAATAAACAAAACAGAAATACACCCAAAAGCTGTATTTTAACATATCTCTTTAATACAAGCTATGCCTGTATGGTAGACTTACAATAATAGAAGTAGTAAACATTAGACAAGCTGCATGTGATAAGAAATATTGACTGCTCTAGTTCTTAGTACTGCAAAAACTCAGATCAACAGCTTTATTGAAACCCCCAAATGATTCACATGTATTAACTGTTTTTTTCATGTGCGTTCAGGATTTGTATATGTGTATATTGGTGCAAGCCCTGACTAACTAAAGGTTGTCAAACAAGGGGCACAATCTTAGGATGAGTTGAAGGTGCATGTGTGTGTCTTCTGTAGGTTGATGTAACATCACCTCTGTCTTGTTGTCAGGATGTGAGGCCAGAAAAATAATACAAGACAAGAGGCTGCTTAGTAGCAGAGACTGACATCAGAAACATAAATATCTAATTGACAAAGAACAAATTTCAAGTCCAGCATCTTGAATTTCAAATGTTGTGTCACACGCTACTACAAAAATTTCAAGACATAAAGTCCATTTGTTTTCACTGTGGTCCTTAGCAAATACTAGTATTAACCCTCTGAACTTGCCGGCGTCCCTCACCTTATGTAGTATCTCCAGATCAAAACAGTGCAGAGACTTACTTTTTTGTTGTTTAGAAGCAGAGAAATTACGAGGTCCTCCACGAGATTGTAGGCCATCCAGAAGCTTTTTAATATATCATTGAATGACATTGTCTTTGTAAAATAAATAGTTATGAATCTGTCAGGATTTGTGAGACTTGGACCCAAAAATGCAGAGACGAGGAGGTAGTGGAAAGTATAGAAGATTTATTAAACGGCTTACAAACAATGGGAGTCCTGAGGGAGGCAGGCAGGCAAAAGGAGTTCCAAAAACACTCAGAAAACTGAAGACTTTGGAATCAAAACACAAGGAACTGCGAAACATCAGGGGCAACAAACACAATAACAAAGGAAGCACAGAATCTAAATACACAAGGTAACGAGGATAGTAACGAGAGACAGGTGACATGAGGGCTAATGAACAGGTGAAACAAGACATGACACAGGAGAAACAGACACTACAAAGTAAAACAGGAAACCGAAGCATGAAAACACACACAAGGATGGAACTAGGAAAACAAAACACAAAACAAACACGGGTAAAACATGACCATGCACAAATACCAGGTAAACAGTAACACACAAGGAATGAATTGACAAAATAAAACAGGAAAAACTACAACTGAAAACCACAACCATGACAGAATCCAAAAATCAAGTCACGTAATCTCCAATATCTTCGCATCGCTTCAAGCTAGCCTCCTTCTGTGTTTTTAGCATGGTAACTAACACAGCCTTTCCAAAGAGGGCTTCAGTGCAATTGTAGCACAATAAAGTCAACTTGTTTTTATTGTGGTCCTACACTTCATTACAATAACAATGCTGCTTATTTAACACATATTCTACAGTACATCTATAAGGATCATTAACTGGGGAGAAGGCCGACTTTCTGCCTGAAATGTGGAGCAATTTTTTTATCCAGCTAACAGCATAGCAAGCTAGCTAAAGCAAATCAAATCTGCTCGCCACAGTTGTCACCACGGATGGCAAAATCAATAGTGATGGGTTAAAAATGCAATGCCTTCTTTTGTCTACCTCTGTCTGAAATTATGCACTCATTTTCAAAAGTTTCAAAAATCACTATGAATGTTGTGTGGTAAATATGCCTCCTGTTACCAGTGTAAACTGAAGACTGACTAAAGTGTTGTGCGGTAACAGAAAGCTTTTAGCGACAAATAATCTGATCACCCAGGACAATACTGGTTAAATTTAGTTTCTAATAAAGCATTATTATCTTTATCTTGATTACTGTCACTAGTTGGCCCATTCAGTTTTACTGACTCTATATCATAACCCCAATTCTGTTGTTCAGGATGTGGACGTGAAGAACCTTACGGGCTACAAGCAGAGCATCATGACCCTGTCTGACGGAGGGAAGCTCTACCGTGGCGAGCTGGAAATTGTCCTCTGCAGGGAGCCAATTGTGTGACTCTTCCTCCTCTCTTGTTGTGTATCCTCATTTTCTCTGCCTGCCCTGTCCTGCACTCCTGAGACCACACCCACATCCAGCTGCCTGGCAACATAGACCAGGTGCATGTGCCAGACACCCCCCCTATCATTTCCCCCAACCCCCCCTCAAGTTACAACATCAGAATGAAAAGGTACACTGTCAGCACGCAATGGCTCTTCCTCCCTCAATCCTAACTCTTCTGCCATCTGGCCTCTCAACCCTAACCATGACCTGACTGAAATATCTTCAGTAGCTTCCCACCTTCTCAACTCTGTCCCATGTCCTTTGCCATTTCTGACCTCATAAACGTCCCTGCAATCCATGCTGTGCCTGACTTGCAACTCCTGACCGAAAGCCCAATTTTCCCACAGAAATTCCCTTTTCACCTGTTGATAACCTCCGAACCCTGTCCCTGGCTTCATTGACCTCTCCATTCCTAGCTCTTTCAACTTTGCATTAGATACAATACAGTATATAGTCATATACAGTAAAACTGCAGACAGCTGTTTGAATTGATCTAATTTATAATCTGTGATGGAACTGATATTGATTTTCCCGCCTCCGTTTGTCCTGAAACCCTCTTGTTCCATTGCCATGATATGATTTTTGTTTTCAATGTTTGTTTTTGGCTGAGACTGTCAATTGAAAATATTAATAAAATGTCTTAAGAAAAAATCAGTTTTGACATTGTATGAACATGATTCCGTTAACTGCCAGTGGTGGTTGTGCCTTGATGGAAAGTATTACCTCCTGGACTTCCTTGTGTCTGACAGTCTGAATATTTAGAGCAGCGGTGTCAAACTCAGTTTCACTAAGGGCCAGACATGTTTAGTTTATTGACATGTTTTTATTTAATCAAAAAAGTCAAACATCTTTGACTGTATTATTGCATGTCTCATATACTCTTCTCGCTTACAGCTTGGTCGACATGAAGCCACAAAAAAGTAACTTAGCCATCAAAGAAAAAACGTTGCCAAAATTTACAAAAACGTTAACAGAAAGTGCCAAAAGAGTCGATAAAAGTGACAAAAACTGCATAAAAAGCGACAAAAACTAGGTGGGCCAAAATTTATTATGAACCTAAATTGTTATGAGGGCCAGATCTAAATCTGCCAGGGGCCGGATTTGGCCCGCAGGCCTTGAGTTTGACATATGTGATTTAGAGCCATGCAATACTGTGTCATTCTCTCAAAGTTACTTTTCCTGATAGCTTTCTGTTGTGCTGACCTTCTGCATACCAACTTGATTATTTTATCAAGGCCTCCTAGCTTTAAACTGTTCTCTCGTCTTTAATACACTAGCGAGAGCGTAAAAAGGATTAACGATGGATATAATCACAACAAGAGAAAGATGATGTAATATTCAAATCTATAGTGTAGATAAACACAAAAACTGGACTCTAATGTTGATGCTGGTTGTCTGTGGTGAGTAACTTAACACCAGCAACTACAACTTCTAATGCTTTCTCTTGTATTCAATTGTGAGGTGTGCATTGGAATCGAGAAGATGATAGAAGTAATGGCTGTTTCGCTGAAGCACTGACTCAGACAGCTTTATTTGCAGCATGATGTCTTTCTCCCAGTTGCATAATGAAAATGACGAAACAAGTGAAGAAACAAGTAGAGTGATATTGCTGAGTCTGCACTACAAGGCATTGCTGGTGTTTTCCCGACCGTGTGAATGAAATGAGGCAGCATAGCGAAACACTTCCCCCCTCCCTTTGAGTTGCTGAAGCAAACCTGAACTGCTGCATAAAGGAAAAGCTGACCTGAAGTTCCAGTTAACATACATTTAATTATCATCGGTTTCTAAATTATTTACATTAAGCTCCTGCCACTCAGTTGGTCCCTGGTAGGTGAATTTAACTAAAGAGCATCAGGCTTAAACGTTTAATTGTCTATAAGATGAAACACTTAAGCTTCAATCAATCAATCAATCAATTTTTATTTGTCACATGAAATTAAACGAGGTAAAATTCCAGTGAAATGTTATCCCATAAGCTCCTTTGGCTTGTGCATGATTCATCATAAAGCAGAATGTGGCCGTCAAATCGGCACACAGAAAAAGAGTCATCCGGTTGAATGGCACCGGCACTCCAGCCAAGTCTCGGCGAAAGGACACCACAGCTCCCAACATCCCACTGGAAACCGACGCCTCATCCAGTTTACCGTCCGACGCCGGCACATTGGCTAGCAGGATCCCAACAGAGAAGTGGCAGTCTGCGTTCAATTCCTCCACGTAGTCGAGATCGTAGCCATAGGTCCACTCTTAGCTGATAGCCATCTTCACCTTTTCCTCTCTGTTTACACTCTAAATAGGCTCGAATATGGAACTTCATTTAAATTCAAATGCAAACATTTTTAAACTTTTGAAACTCATAAATGTAAAGTAAATCTAAAGGGAGATCTGATATCATCCAAAAAGAAAAACCATGGTTGTGCATCATAAGCTTTAAATGTCAATAGTCACATAAATGCAGCAATAAAATATAACTACAAATCTTAACCTTGACAATGATCTAAACTGACAACCAAGAGAATTTGGCTAAAATTCAGTTGGTGCACTGGAAGCCTCCATCTTATGCAGTTGAATCCAGGGGTGGAGGTATTCCCTGCTCCTGAGCTGAGATGTTACTCCTGACATAGTAGGACAGGACATGATATTTCTCGGAAAACCCCTGTAATTGAGTTGACGTGCTTTTAAAGCCATCTGAATAATACAGCAAGCACACAAGCTCCCATCTCAATGTGGAGCTGGTGCAAACCCACATCAATAAATCAGAAGCGTTCAAATCTTTATATGACATGCAGCTGCTCAAGGAAAATGTGCACATCACTGAAACTGCTATAAGAATTTAGGTGATAAGAAGTCCTTTGTATTAATATGTAAGTGACATTTGAAGGAAAATGTTAAATGTTGAACTGTAGCACAAATGGAGAAGACAAAAAGTCGGCAAGCTGCCTAAATAATGTCAACTATGCAGAAACATATCTTTTCTGTTTGCCAACATTAGCCACCTTAAGCTAAGTATACAAGCAAGTAAGGCTGTAGCAGCAAAACCCTGGATTGTCATAATTAAGCAAGGCTATGTTTTACTTTAGTGGTGAATTCTGTACAGCCTAATGGCAAATGTATGCCAAAACATAATGTAACAGCAGTACAAAAGAGTCATAAAGTCACAATGACTAAATTATGGCAGTTACACAGCATCAATCTCATGTTTGCTAACTTAAGCTAACATTAGCTAGCCTATCCTAAGTTATTGGTACTGTAACAGCTATACTCCACTCTAAACACTTTTAAGTGTATTGAGTTGAGCCAGGGAGCATTTTATTACTTATGAAAAAGATTTTATCACAAGAATGAGATTTCTGTCAGAAGTTATTTAGTCTCACTTTAAAGCACAATTAATATGCAGTAGATTTAGGAATTGCTGTTTTGAATGCTATTAAAATCCATAGCTATAAGAATTATATCATGCTATTCTTGTGTACTATACAGTGCCCGTTCAAAATGTGCCTGTTTGGAACGGGCCGATTACTTGGCCTGTGGTATTGCTGTTTGAAGCTATCTCCAGAACCACTGTACCCCACAATTACAATCCCCAAAGCACTTAGCAACCACACTATAGTCTACTACTGGCTTAATGTGTACTCCTATTTTAGAGAAAAACATTGTACTACCCCATTTACCTGACAGACGTGGCAGATTCAGAATTTACTCACAAAAGATCACCATTAAAATGTGGAGTAATCACAGACATTTGCCTGATGGCGGTTCGCCACCAATCAGCAAATATCTGCGTTAATCAACCGACAGAACTGGACTGAGTACAGAGAGAGACGGATTCGGCTCCAGAATGTGAGAGTGTGTCTGTGTGCGCAGAGAGAGAGAGAGAGAGAGAGAGAGAGAGAGAGAAAGAGAAAAGGTGGAAGGCAATGCAAATATATTTTTTTTCTTTTTTTTAAATTAACTCGATAATAAAGCCGTAAAGTAGGCTCTCTTTCCACTCAGGACAGCGCCACTTTTCACAAATACAGATAGGATTGGAGATGAACACGTAACCGCGATCAGCTTCTTGGGAACTTAAGAATCAATGCCACCGCTCCACTTAGCACCAACTGCAATGTTTAATTTTAAATGAATGTAGCCTACTGGCAGTCTGGCACACGTGGGTGCTCAGTATTTTCCGGAGCACCTACGGTATCGGCACATATGGTAGCAAATGCTGTGCCCCTTTAACCCAGTCAAGGAAAGGGTTAAGAGAAAAGTAGTTTTGGCCAATCGGAAGTGGTTGTGCCAGACTCCCGCCTTTGGCTAAGTCTCTAATCTGTCAGAGGGAGAGCAGGAGTGCGGTTGTGAAGTTTAACGTTGGTAGTCCCCAGAAAAGAAGTTGGTAATTTCATTGTGCTGATTAGAACCCAAATTAAAACATAAGCAACTAAATTTGCTGAATGTTAGAACATTGTGTCAAATTGGTCGTTATTACTGTGACTTATAAAGTGTCAGGTTTAGTTAAAACGTCATCTGACGTTGTTGTTTAGTAGCTAACTCAGAGATTATCAGCTAATGAAATTACTGATTTAGCAGGGGGGGTTAACACTTTTGCAAGGCACTGTATCCTTGTCACATTCTCATTAGGGGCGGAGCCCCCCTAAAGGTCTGATCCTAGAATCGCCCCTGGCCCTCAGCCTATTTTCTCACACACCTGCAGATGCTCTGTTAAGAAAGTCTTCAACCTCTCAAATGCATGCATGACTATCTCGCTGTGTCTGACAAAGAAAGATCTAAATCACTTTTGCTGGTAGAAAACTATAGAGAAGATGACGCAGCTGTTTCAAATGGAAGGGCTTTGAAAAAAATTCTTAAGGGAGTGGGTGCATTGGTATGGGAATAATTTCTTACAACTCCACATAATTTAAAGAAAGAGCTGCTGATAGAGCTTGGAAAGGAGGCAGATCTAATTTAAACATTTTGCTGAAGATTGGGTTTTCGTTGAGAGATTGGACAAATGTGCCATGCTTGATAAGTCTCTGTTTACAACAATATTGTGTCAGTTATCCAGAAATAAAGAAACCATCTCCACATGTTACTTACCTTCTGTATAAACGGGAAAAATTACACTTACTTCTCAAGATACTTTTGCTGCTGCAGAACACTTATAAAGAATTCTCACTTGCTCCAGATAACCTGCATGAGATTACAGGAAGAGTCTCAACTCAAGGCACTGCAGAAGGCAAGAAGCATCTTCAATCCCTGAACGCAGTCCTACTAAGCACTCCCTTCTGCTACCATCTGGGAGTAGACTTTACAATCACACTGATCTCAAACAGATGCAGGATGAACTCTGTTCTTTAGCTATACATCTGCTCAAAAGAGAAAATGACTAAAACTACATACTATACTATATTCAACAAAATAAGTATCTATTTGTCATTACAATTGGTATGTATTTGCAAAAATGTGTATTCATTTGTTAAAAACATATATGTATTTGTTATTTTCTTTTTACATAAAGGGCAAATCTGAAGTTTATGTTTATGCTGAAGATTTGATTACTGTTAATGTTTTTTGTCATAAATGTTCCCTCCTTTGCTGCCTACTGATTTATTTTTTATAATGTACAGCATATACTGACAATAGGAAACAATATTGATAAAAAGGGCAAATGCAATTTAAGAAAAAGAGCTAGTATTATGCTGCATTATACTGTAGGGGTTGAGGCTATTATAAAATCTCATCCTCTCATTTTTCAACGTGTTTTTAGTTCCGTGGCTCTAGGGATGGCAGTATCAGTTGGGCGGCCCACTACTTTGATCCAGGCTAAAATATCTCAACAACTATTGGATGGATTGCCATTGCCAAATTAGTTGCAGACGTTCATGGTTCCCAGAGGATGAATCCTAATGACTCTAGTGATTCTGTGGCTTTTCCTCTAGTGCCACCAGCAGATTGACTTTTGTGGTTTTGAGTGAAATGTTTCGACAAATGTGGAAAAGTATATTCTCCTCTATTCATTTGATGACACACGTGATGAATGTTTTCCTTTCGAACTCAACAGTGGGGACACTAAATCTGCCCTTGAACATAGACTTGAGATGTTGTCTAGCTTAGATAACAACATGACAATAACACCAAAGGACACAAATTCTACGACCAACAGCCATGTTGAGAATTACCGTTATTCCTGTAGACAGAATGGTTCAGTTTAGTACTTGTGATCAAGTATTACTAGGAACTAGATGCTAACTATTGGATTTGCCAGAGCAAGACAGATAATACTGCAGATGAGTGGACAACATACAACAAACACATTTAAGGAAAAGAAATCCTATGGTAGAGCATCACACCCCTTTTTAGAATATGCATTATAGTAGTCTCACAATGCCAGACCTTCCTCCACAGCGCTGCAAAGGAAGGTCTGGGTATTCCATACAACAATACAGGATAGGAGAAAAACATGCTCTGGTTTATTGGCATTTCTTTAAACCAATCACAATTGTCTTTGGCAACGCTAGATTCTGCTGATATGGTTTTTACCGATTTGCAATATTTTCTGTTCTGTTCTGGCAGACTGAATTTTCCTCGGGATATTAAAATATTAAATCCTAATTTGTGTTCAGGATTCCACATGATGGGGTTTTTGTAAACATTATCTACATGAGCAAACTCAATAAGTGAATAGCTGAGTAGACTGAATAACCAAGTGATACTGTGATACTTGTGCATGTAAACACACTTAATCATACATCTAGCCCACTGTGATAAACCAATGTGATAAAGACTGGAGGCAGAGTACTACGCTGTGTGCACAGGAGAAAGAGAGGATAACGGCCATGATTTATTCATTGATGAAAGGAACCCTAGTATTTTATTTATGATATCTTTAAATATAGCTCATGTGAATTAAATAAGTGATTGAAAATGGATGTTCCAACCTAGATTTGTGTGTATCCCACACACTGAACTCAGGCATGTGCACACACATAGACAAACATACATCACGGCACACATTCACAAACAAATACAAGTGGATAAAGGCACACACTCTGTTCCTCAGTGTTGCTCCTGACTGACAACTTTTTAACTCTTGGCTGTAGTACTGTAATGCAAAATCAAACTCATACTGCAGCTGAATTTACTGCTAGTGAATAATAACTAACAACATTCAACGATCAGTAACAACTCATCAGGTTATTGTGATTAAATGCAGAATTATCAGGAATAAAGGGTCCAGCATTTGGTCTGGGGGATTTCGATTATTATAAACAGGTTGGCCAAATGACATACCTACATATCACCAGAACAAATGTCTCTCCCAGCTCATTCTCACTTCATCACAAGTAGTTGAGCTGACATGACTCTCTGACACACACACATATTTAGCTTTTTTAATGGTTGTGTCAAACAAATACAATTTAAAAGGAATATGTTGGACATTTTGGGAAATATGCTTATTTCCGTTCTCATATGTATTAAGCCTGGAGATGCTTAGCTTACCACCTTGCATGGCTCTGTTCAAAAGGTAAAATAAATCAGCCTACCAGCCTGTGCAAGTGTAAAGAAGACAACAAGTTGTGGTTTTGCAAGGGGTTATGACTTTTTCCTGGTTGGGTGCCTGCCTCTAGTCTTGCTATGCAAAGCTAAGCTGTAAACCTGCAATAACTGATTTGTTGTCACTTGGGGGCAGTGGTGAACATTGACATATCACCTTTTAAGCTGATGCAGTATGGCAAATTTATCAGCAAACAGCAGCTTATTTCCACATCCAGATATTACAGATGAATGTTATAATTTACAAACAAATCAAAAGAAGTTGGTTTATGTGTAAAACATAAATAAAAACAGAATACAGTGATTTGCAAATCCTTTTCAACCTATATTCAATTGAAGACACTACAAAGACAAGATACTTAATGTTCAAACTGATAAACTTTATTGTGTTTACAACAAACCAGTGGGTGCTCCGTTGTTTTGTTGTCGGTATCGGCAGACGGCGACGACGGCGGAAGGAGAGAAAGCAAAAGCGGGGATGCCGGTCCGGCCTCCTAGCGAGAGTGAGGAAAGATCCCCACAAGCCTCCTCTTCCGAGTATGTTCCTCACCAACGCAAGATCCCTGGCCAACAAAATTGCCGTACATGAATACTGTTCACCAGACCTCAAGTCCATTTCTGTTAAATGCTGTCCATTTTTCTTGCCCAGAGAGCTAACAGTAGTGCTAATCAAGACTGTGTACAAACCACCCGATGCTAACTAGCACAGCTCTCTCGCTGTTGTCCAACAGTATTAACAAACTGCAGAAGTCTCACCCCAACAGCGTACACATTATTGCGGGTGATTTTAAATCAGGCAAACTTAAAGTCTATCCTGCCTAAATTTTATCAGCATGTAAAGTGTCCGATCAGGGGGAAAAACACTTAAGACCATGTTTACACAAGCATTAAACATGCAAACAAAGCCACACAGCTTCCACACTTAGGCCACTCAGAGCACCTCTGTCTGCTCCTCACCCCTGCATGCAAACCTCTCATAAGAAGCACAACCCCACTGATAAAGACGATCACCACCTGGCCAGAGGATGCACTTCCTCAGCTAAAAGATTGTTTCACACACCGATTGGAGTGTTTTTGAACATCAGGACCTGGCGGTATACACAGAGGCTGTACTATCTATCGTACATCAAGTACTTCACAGGAAATGTCACGGTGGACAAACGCATCCGGGTATTCCCCAATCAGAAGCCCTGGATGACCAGCCACGTGAAGACACTACTCAAAAATCGCAATACCGCCTTCAGGTCAGGAAACAAAGTACTATACAGCGCTGCCAGATATGACCTGAAGAGAGGAATCAGGAAAGCCAAGGCTGACTAAAGGAGAAAAATAGAAAGCCACCTCTCCAATAACAACCCTCGGCAGGTATGGCAGGGCATCCAGCAGATCACCAACTTCAGGGGGCAGACCAGTGCAGCTGTGGACTCAAGCATCGCACTGGTGAAAGAGCTGAACACCTTCTTTGCACGCTTTGAGACCCCAACCCAACAGTCTGCAGTCACACCACCTCAGCCCCAATCAATACAAAAAATACATGAGGTAATGAACAAATGAGGGACAGGTGATACAACAGGTGAAACACATCAGGGCGGGGCAAGACAATCAACAAAGGCGGGAACACAAAAAGTAAAACTAGACATGACAAGACAGAAAACAGACTATCAAAATAAAACAGGAAACAGAAATACACAGAGAACAGAACAGTCAAAACAGGGTAAACAGAAACTACACAATGAACAGGGAAATACGTAAATACAAATATACACAAAAGAAATATACAAAACAAGATACATACAGAAATCAATAATACAGGTAACAGAAATAGAACGAAATACAAAGTAAAATACTGAAACCTAACAGAAATGTCCAAAACCACAACATCGAGTTTCCGGCTACATGATAAATGGGCGGTGCTGTAAGAGCGCTGAGAGGGAACCAAAACAGTAAAGTTGAGCTGAAACTTATTATAAAGCTCAGTAAAGCCGAGGGGAGCTGCAGATTCAGGTGATAATTCTTTGTATATTACAAGCGACCCCTTTCAAATTGTTTTCACATTGTTACTGATATATACTGATGATCGAAACCTAGTATATGGCTAGACAGGGTATGGTCAATGTGCTTAATTGTGGCCAAATTATAACAGGGATAGTCTGAAGCGGTAGTGGTTATAATGTGAATTCCTAGTTTTCTTGGCACATTCTTATACATACATTCTAGTTATGAGCCTTTCTTATGCAAGTGCTGTAAAATTGATTAAAACAAATAATGCATATACTTAATGTTGACTGACAAAATCTTCCACATAAAGTGACAGCCAGGGCACCCATGTTTTCTGTGAGATCACTGTATTGAAAATCCAAAACACTGAAGTAGTGGTTTGCATGCAGATTGTAAATTATCTTTATCATACTTGATCCTTTCATCTTGACAGAGTCCCAGTGACCCATTAATGTCTATTCCTTACCACCAAGCCAATATATGATGATTCAGGAAGAACATGTGAAAGAGGATCCTTAAGGGATGTACTTTAAAATGATGTTATATAGCCACAGAGAGAGTGTAATGCTTAATAAGTTATATCTTTAAACTGCTGATTTTGCTTGACCTAGGTTATCGTTCAAGCAGAAAGGCACACATGCAAAAAGATGTGACAAACAGCCACCAGGAAAATCTATGGTTGAATAAAAGGTAACATTAACTAAGCCTAACCTTCCCATGTTTTTGTGTCTAAGTGACTGATGGGAACAACAGTTTTTGAAATTGGTCCAGTATTAAGCAAAACCAGCGGCGAAACAAGCTGAAATTTAACGTTAATGGGCAATTGGCCACTGACATGCTCAGATTATTATTCTAAATGTCCGACAACATTATGGAAAGGATACTTAGAGAGATAGACCTTTTTGTTAAAGAGTACGATCCTTTTTGTTTTACATGAAACAGCCCTGAAATCGTTATCGCCAAAACCCACCAGACTCCATTTAATTAAACAGTAATTTCATCATTGTAAAACACACTTCATTCAAAGTCAACAGAAACAAAATAAAACTATGAAAAGTAGACTTTGTCCATCTTTGTCCGTCTTTCCACTTTCCAACAATAAAATACCACTCTGGTTTGGTTGAAATGAATCTTTAATTTATCCATTTAGATGTGAAAATATGCTGGCTCTATACGCGCTAAAAGTATTGTTCGAGTCTGGTGAGTTTGGCTCTGTAGTCATCCTTTTCATAATCTTGTCAGACACTTATAATTACAATCTAAGCCTTTCAGTGGCAAAAACAGCACTTTTAGTAGGCGGAAATTGACCGATTTTCCACTACCAGTTACAGCGTTCTCGCTCACAAATGTCACTCACTAATGTTAACACAGTCAATAAATATCTCCAGCTAAGGAATTTGAGGTCGCTGCTGAATTTTAGTACTGTTAATTGAGTACTGTTTGGTCAGTCATGAAGTCAATATAGCTTTCAGCCAGCTGTTTAAAGTAATACCAGTGTTAAAACGCTTGTTGACATGGACTGTATAGACCTACTATATACTTATTATGTGATTTTGTTGAGTATATTAAGGTTTGTTAATATTTTTCTTGTTTCTAGTTCCGTTCAGTTATTATTTCCTGTTTTATTTTTCAATTCTTATCTTGTCTCTGGCTGTATTCGGAACCGCCTACTACTACTACGTGCTTTTGTGGTTTTGTTTAAAGTAGCAGCAGAACTGGCGAAATGAAAACATCACATTCTGTATGAATGCTGTCCCTCTGCACTGCTGGACAAACTAACAGTAATCTAAGCCATTAACTGATTGCTGATTTTTCTGTAGAAACAATACCTCACTATTGTGTATGCTTAGGAGAGCCAGTAAATACCCTCCAGCTTCAGGAGCACAGCTCTGCACCACACATTGTACCACTACCAAGCCATCATTTGCAATGTGTGCTCTGTGCCAAAGTAATGTGTCTGTAAATGGAGGCATAGAAGCCAAATTCCAAATTAACTGACCTGAAGCAGACCAGGGATATATGCTGCTCCCAAGCACTAGAAGCTTTAAGAAAATCGGGACTCAAGAGGCTGCCAGAGAAACCATCTGTGTGCTGTGACTGCATAAGCTCCATCAGCTGTGCTGTCACCCTAATCTCTGCACCTCCATCTTAGCTTCAATATTTGAAAACAAATTCAATGCAAAAGCAAACAGTGGATGGCTCTCTCCTTTACAAAATGAGTATTTCTGAAAGCCAGACTACCTTATCATAAATAACGAAAGGATCAGGAATGTCTAATTCTTTTTAATATTGTCAACATTTGCCTCTTGGAAAGTAACCCTTTCATTTTGTCAAGTAATCTAATCAGGATGAAAACATGGAAGGAAACACATTATGCAAACCATAGGAAAATATAGCTATTGTTTTTACTATTTAAATAAGCATTGCCACATGTTAAAGACAACATTTAGCATTTCCACACTGATGTTATATAACAACAACTGAAGGTATACTGTAACCTAGAGCATTGCTAGCTATGTCACTGCAATAATGGCTGTTTCTCTTTTGTCATAATCAGAATCAGAATCAGAATCAGAATCAGAAAGGGCTTTATTGCCAAGTACGTTGCACATACGAGGAATTTGTCATGGTGTTGTTGGAGCATGTCACACATACAAATATAAGAAGGATAAAAAGAATATAAACAATATAAGTATAAACATATACACACAGTATGTATTAATAACGATAAAATAAATTTAAATAAATAGTAAAATAAGTTAAACAGTAGTAAAAAGGAACGCTACAGCAGAGTAGGTACAGTGGCATGAGGAGCCAGAGGTGGGGTGTGGAGAGAGTCAGGATGGATTCCGGGCCTTGTTTAGAAGGCTAGTGGCGGAGGGGAAAAAACTGTTTATGTGGCGAGAAGTTTTGGTCCTGATGGACCTCAGCCTCCTGCCAGAGGGGAGTGGCTCAAAGAGCTTGTGTCCGGGGTGGGAGGGGTCAGCCACAATCTTTCCAGCACGCTTCAGAGTCCTGGTGGCGTATAGGTCCTGGAGCGGTGGCAGATTGCAGCCAATCACCTTCTCAGCTGACCGAATGACACGCTGCAGTCTGCCCTTGTCCTTGGCAGTGGCAGCAGTGTACCAGATGGTGATGGAGGATGTGAGGATGGACTCAATGATGGCTGTGTAGAAGTGCACCATCATTGTCTTTGGCAGGTTGAATTTCTTCAGCTGCCGCAGGAAGTACAAGCACTAGTTATAACACTGTAGGTGGTCTCGCATAGCCAGACCTATCTCCACAGCGCTTTATGCAACTCCTCATAAAACTCCAAATCATTAAAAACATTTAAAAGTTTGATGTGGTAATTTTATATTTTTCTGCAGTGCCTCATAAAACGAGGCTGTAAAAAACTACCATAATAGTTTTTTTTTTATATGTGTGCAAAACTAACATAAACACAACACTCTCACTTTACAACACAAGGGCCTGTACATTTTAAATGAATGTCCCAATGTAATCGCTCATGGGATTATTTAGACATATTAACCACCAAGAAACAAAAAATCATATATCAACCAACATCTTACAGCACGACAATCACATCTTGGCCTCATGCATGTTTAACCTTTTAAACATATAGACATAGCATACATCCTGTACACACTGGATATATGAAGTTCAACTGAAAACATTACTTGATTTAATCATTATGTTCCAGTGAACCAGGAGAGTATAGAGAAATCTGTGGAAGAGGTGGGCCAGCTGGTATAAGAAGAGGGTCTGAACTGCCTGATCAACAATACAGCAATCAACGTGGTGGCCGACTTTTACACTGTTACTGCTGAGAAGATGATAGAAAACTTCCACACTAATGCTGTGGCTCCTCTAATGATCCCAAAGGTAATGTTTATTATTCTATTAGATGTTGTGTTTTCTGTCAACTTGGGTATTGAGGATCAACATTTTCTTTTTGGAACGTCTTCAGCTCTCACTTCACCAGATAGTGAAATAAAAAAGAAAAGAAGCTATATTTCACACCAGGAGCAGGACCCGCGTGTGGTTAATTTTTCTAAATACTGCGAACTAAAACAAAAGGAAGATCTTGATGGACAGAAGTAACAAAACGCCCTTAGCCTAGAGGAGACTGTATTTTATGAATATTGATTGAAAGTCTGGTTTCAGTTGGCCCAGAGTACAGGGTGGACTGCAGAGCAGCACCCAGTGTTAGTAAACAAGACTAGATGAAAACCTAGTATATGGCTGGACCATGTATGGTCAATGTGCTAAATGTGCTAAATGTGGACAAATTGTTACAGGGATAGTCACCGGTGATGTGAATAAATGTTCATCTGTAGTGCTCCCAGTAATACATTTTGTTGAAAAAAATTTGTTTGTTGTGTACTGAACTAGAATATCACATGATGACATGGTAAAGTTACATTTGAGACAAATAATTGAAGACTGGTTTCAATATAATTGGGCCATTTTAAACTTGATGTTCTGGATTACTCAGCTAAAGTGTTATGAAAACTGAAAGTGAAAACTAAAGTTCCACTGGCATTGTTTCCATGCGCTACTTTCAGATGGTGCTATTTTAAAGAAGATTTATCCTTTTTTCGTAATGTGTAGGCCTACTCCTTTTTGTAATTTGAGTATTTTATCTTTCACTGCGCACCTACCGCTGAAGCACCGCCCGCATCCTTTTGGCATTTTAGCCCTAATTCAAATATTGTGTGTGTTCCTGACTGCCCATTCTAGATGGGAGAGATGAGACAGATTCAGACTACTCGTATAGTATATTCAGTAGTATCCCAAAAGCGTGATGATATAATACAGAGAGAACATAAGATAATAAAAAAGAACAAAAATAGTCTCTGGATTGAATCTCCAGGTATTTTAGCATTTGTATCATCAAGGGCAGGGTTCAAAATGAACTTTTTCGTCCACCAGCCAAATGGCTAGTGAATGTTTAATTTTTACCAGCCACTCAATAGATTACTAGGGCTGTCAATCGATTAAAAAAATGTATCTAATTAATTACAGACTCTGTGATTAATTAATCGAAATTAATCGCATACATAATTAACGGTGCCTGAACCGATACTTTTTAAGAAAGTAAAAAAAGAAAAGAAAACAAAGGGTACTAAACAACAGTTGGTGACATTAAAGAACGGCTTGTTTATTGCTAAGACCATATGGTCAAAATTAAATTATTTAATAATAATGTATAACAATAACAATAACTTATTTCACTAGTAAATTGCTGTTGAACGACAAAAACAACCACCAAGGACATTTACAATAACTTCAAATGCACCACGAAGCTGTAGTTTACCAGTTTCATTGAACGCACCGTCTGTGTTGTTTTTCCGACGGCAGCTCGGCAGCTGCAGCTTGTTACATCCCGCTGTTGAGTCACAGTCCTCTACAGTAAAACACAGTCAAACTTTACACCGTTCAGCGTTAGCTGTCAGCATTTTAACCGTGTTTAATCCAGCTACTAGCAAGCGGTAGGCTAACATTAGCTGCTGTCGAGTATAGTGTTAACTAGCGTCACATGCAGCGGTGTTTGTGTTGCCTGTATCATCTTCAGAGCACCAGAGAGAAGTGCAGACATATCAGTGGCACCAGATTTCGGTAGCCAGGGTTGGCAGGAAGAAGATTTTTACAAGTAAATGTTCCAGTTAATGATCCAGGCAGCACATTCTCGTCTCCCTCCTTCATTTTACAGTCCAATGGTGGCTAGAACGGCTCCGGGTCAAACGTCAATATGGAATGGATTAATCTGCGTTATTTTTTTTAACGCGTTATTTTTGTTTATTTTATTTTGACAGCCCTATAGATTACCATTGTTTTTTTTTAGCTGGTGAGTGAAGCAAATCTACCAGCCAATTGCATATTTTACCAGCATTTGGCTAGTAGATGGTGGTAATTTTGAACCCTGTTTAAGGGTATTATAAGATGCTGCATCTGCTGAAAGACAATATCATACATTCTATCTCAATCATTGCATTAGTAAGGCATCACTGCTGCCTGACATACTTATACACTCAGTATCCAGTATATTAGGTACACCTAGCTGAAACGTATGCAGTCTAATACAACAGTCCTGCAATAAATCCTACCTTCATGAGTGTTATAATGTTTAGTTTTTGTTTTAGAGAGGTGTTGATTTAACTGTATGATCATTTTAGAGGATGTAGTTTGTGGTGCTGTTTAACTCTATTATGTTATACTGGCAGGCGTTTCTGGTATTTAGCCTACCCTCGTTGATATATATAAACGGTTTGTAGAACAATCTAAATGGAAAATTCAAGCAATTTCTCTGTAAGTTGGACATGCTGCCACCAGAGGGCACTACTTGTATTCATTACCACAGACTGTACAGTGACGTGTCACTCTGACTGGAATTGCCCAAAATGCAAGATTTGATATTAAAATAATTTCTAAAATGTGTATCTCTAGATTGTGTAGTAGCAGGGGGTAGTTTTGTTATCAATGTTATACATTATATTTATCAAACTAACCACACACCATGGTAATTATCACAAGATTTTGCAGCTTCAAGAAGCTCTAATGGAATATTGGTTACATCTTCCTTCTCAGCATACTGATTGTGACTCCATCTCATAAAAACCCTGTACAGTAGGTTGATTCCAGCTGCAGCTGTGATGTGTTTTTTTTCTGCCCCTACCAGGCATTCCTGCCTCTGTTGAAGCAAGCTGTTTCTAGAGGAGGAGCAGGGGGTGCACGAAGCATGGGCACCCAGAGGGCAGAAGTCATTAACATGACCTCTCTGCTGGGCTCTGTGGAGCTCAGCTGGGGGGAACGGGCCAACAACTTCAAATGGTACCCCTACAGAGTGTCCAAGGTATTGTTACCATTGGATAAGTATATTTGCTTGAAACCTTTTTAATAAAAAAGTACAAGACCGTTAAAGCAGCACCAAAGCACTTTTCCTCTTCGGTCCGCCTACAGGTTTGGAATTGTCCATTACCGCTGTCTCATTCGAACTACAGATCCGCTACCCGATCTGGCAAACTTGCATAGTGCGGTTATAGCTGATAGAGGCTTATAGAGGCTTTAAGGCATGTTAAGGCAGGGTTCCTGCGGGTCCTTAAAATGTCTTAAAATGCCTTAAATAAAATGTTGTAAAATTAAGGTCATGAATGATCTTAAATTTGCTTTAAATTAGCTGTACGTATGAAATTACCTGACAGTGTTTTTAAGATGATAGGGTAAATTGTTGCCAACTGTCACACCCGATAGCCTACCGTAAATCCTCTAATGTGTCTTTAGTTACCTCACCTTTGAAGCCATTTGTAGTATATTAGAGATGATGCCTTGCGGCATTTTCAGGAGTTTTATGTTTATTTATTCATTTATGTCAGGGACAATGCACACTAATAATACATAAAAGTAAAAATGTACCAGAATTAGCCTGGAGACTGTTTTACATCCGCTGTTCCTGGACTGGTGGTAAGAGGTCACCCTAAAATTAGATTAAATGATTAAGCTATCAATAATACATACAGATTTGGCCCTATACAATAAAAGTTGATTACGGTATACTAATACTAAAAGAAAATAACATGAAAACAAGAACAGTTGGCTGAGATCAATACAAATACACACACAGGTGAACTGGGACAAAAAAATATGGCAATGATGAGGGTGTATGGATTTCTTATCAAGAACCTTAAGAGTTTGTTTGTATAGGGAGTGTAGTGGTTTGAGAGAAGTTTTGCTTGCTTATGACCAGGTTGTCAAACAATAAGTGATATAGGAAAAGATCATCGAGTGCATGTACATCATCGCAGCCTTTGTTGACCTGCAGCTTCGGACATATCTTAAATTTGCATTATTACAAACCAGATTGCCTGGTTGGATCTACTCTAGGATGCCCAAGGACTATAAGGACATTATTAGGCTATTACGTTTGTTAATAATATCTTATTAATGTCTCCACAAATTGTCTTTCCTACCAAGTAATTTCTTTCAACATTTTTGGGTCTTAAACTATATTTGTGGTGGTCTTAAAAAGGTCTTAAAAACATTAAATTTGACTTTAAAAATGATGCAAGAACCCTGGTAAGGTAGGTTACCTATGCTTTGCTATGGCTTCAGAAAGGGAGCTCAGGCTGTTTCAATAGGGTTTTTTTTCTTTTCTGACCAGGTAAATGAAAGAAATTCCTAAGCACTTTTTTGATTCAACATTTTGCAACAATGGATTTTAGGATAAATGTGAAATATCAGCTGCACCTTCCACCATCCCCCCATGGTTTAACTGCTGTGATGTTGGGTAAAACTGCACTATAGTGGGTAACGGGTTTACAAAGTGTTGCATGGTGAGTCACTGTATGGCTGTAGACCTGGAGCCTGATGGGATTCTCTGTATGGCTATACACCCTGGCTGGGTCCACACTGACATGGGGGGGTCTGAGGTAAGAGCCTGCTCTGTCCAACTCTTGTGGACTGCCATCTACTGTAGGTAGTAATGCACTGACTATTGATTTTGAGTACCCAGGGAGACAGTCAAAGACAAATAAAGCATAACATAAACATCAAGTAAATAAATAATGTAGATAGATAAAACTACGTTACTTTTCATATCCTCAAGCCTTTTTTATTTATATTGGTGTGGAAAATGTTTTTATAGAGTATGCATTTTACTAAAATGTATCTTATGTCACATGGTGAAAATGGTCTTTTACCTTCAAGAGTTGTCACACATTTTATATTTAGATTGCAATTTAGTGTCCTTAGTGATGTGTATAGGGATAATTGTATTGACATTTCTAAGAAGTGTGTCTGAATTTCATTTTTTGGGTTTATCTGTCGCTTTCTAGGTTCCACTGAGTGCAGAGAGCATTTCTTCCATCTTGTCTGTGATTGGTGGACTGACTGAAAAGGATCATGGGTCATTTCTGAATTTTACAGGAGAAGTGTTGCCTTGGTGACCCTGATTCCGTTTATGATCAACTTGAACAAAATGTATTGATTAATCAAGCTTTAATCTTTACCATTAATTAGAAATCATGCGTATATCACCAAAGTTCATTAAATATAGGAGAGTAAAGAAAAGTTCAATTTCTTTTAAGGAGATTACATTAAAGTGTTCATAAGTACTGTAGATGGTATGCTGTGTGCTGTAGCTTGTCTTTTTAGTCCCCAGTTGTTTGGTGTTGATCTATCCTTGATGATTTTCTTCTGTATGTTTATATAGAAATAGTATATATTTACATAGTGTTACCTAGGGGGTTTGGGTTATATAACCTATAATAACTTTGTCTTCCAGCAGGGTGACTTAACATTATGTTTTTATTGTTGAAGTACCATTTTAAGGTAATTATCTGTTTCCCATTTTGTGTGTCTCTTTCAGTAGGCAGTCCTGCGAAAATAATAGGGGACAAATCTGGTAATAATAATGATCTTATATAATGTCTTTTTAAGTCATGATCCTGTCTTGGTGGCAATTTAGCTGTTACAATTGTAGGCGAGTTAAGTGTGTCTTATCATTGTCAGTTTACAGCACCTAGCTACAGCTGGTTTGGGTACAGTTGGATGACAAAGCAGAGTGAAGTTGAAAGTGCAACTTAGAAAATGAACATATCGGATGTATCAAACCTCCAAACAGCTAACGACCTTAACTTATTGGATATAATTATTACTTAAAAGTGCAATAGAAATGTTGACTGTGGTGTATATATATTAGATAAACATGACTGCTTAGGCAGGATTCAGTGCAAAACAGTGACAGTTCTTGTGCTACATGGCAGCAGGGGCATGGCTTGATCATTGAAGTACTCTGACCTAAACATTTGGTAAGCAGGCCTGCAGAGGGATCTTCAAGGACAAGAACTGAAGATCAGGTCATGTTACGCTTCCTAAAGTACCATTTACATCTAATCAAACCAGTTTGCCCAGAATGGTGTGCAGGAAGTAATGTGCTGGGTGTCTGTGGAGAGAGAGAGAGAGGGGGTGTGCCTAGAGTGGCAAACACAGGAGGAACAGTTATATGATAAGATACAGCTTTGAATTTCTCTTGCTGACGAGTTATTTTGTTTCTGTGAACTTTGAAGAGTTCTGCATGGATTATAGCACAGGAAAATACTTGCTGAAGTAAAGGATGAGCTGAGTTTTCATTACTTATTACAGGTAATGTGTTTCCTCCATGTGATTTTGTATTAGTTCAAGTGAAAAGCAGCAACAGAAGGGTTGTATTTTATCTTTACCATTCACCAGTCTTAAAAAAAAAAGAAGAAAAAAAAGAGTCTGAGTTAATTTGTGCAACATTGTACAATAGCCGAATTGTTGAAGTGTGCTATGCCAACTTTCTTTGTTTAAATACAACTTACAACTTTGTAGGTTTTTCCTTGCACTGTTGATTTTGTTTTGCATGCGGTGTGAGCAGGACAAGTGCTATTTGACTAAACCATATCTGACAGGAGATAAGCATGTCTTTTTGACCATGCCACAGTTGTACCAGTTCTCTTTACCTCAGTGAATAATCAAACTATTAAAGTGTGTTCCAGAAGTTAGCAGGCATATGGGCATTTTTACCTGATCATCTCTGCAAATCGCATACAGTTCACGTGTGTGCTATCTGTGCTCTTTGTTTGGATACAGGTATGTAATATTGTAAGACCAACTGAATCTTGTAGCTTTTGTCACAAACTTTTTAAAAACAACTTAAGAAGGTTTGGAAATGCTCTGTAATTTTTGCCAAAGCTCTAAATCGACATTTATACAAGTGGATCTACTTACTGGTTTACCTCAAAACGAGGTCAATCCAGGACTAAAACACAGGTTTTACTGTACTGATAACATTAAAGATGGCTTCATTCTTAAGTGTTCCAGTAAGCCAGGACAGTTTGAAGTGAGGCATGAACAGCACCAGGACCCTCAAACTGAAATGGCTACATTTAATTTAGTCATCATTCATTGTATTATTTACACCTGCTTTTCCTACTGTGAGATGTTAAAATGATTTACTAATGCTACATTAGTATTTATGACTTTGGCTGTGATATTGATACACTTTGACTTTTTCCCAGTGTGTCATGCTGTTTTTTCTTTCTATCTATCGGTATTACCACTCCCATCTCCTGGAAATTGAGAAAGGTTTCAACTCCTATTAGGGCTACAATTAACTATTCTTTTCATGGTCAGTTAATCCATTTACTTTTTTTTAATTAATCTATTGTTTACAGTAGTCCACAAATGTCAGAGAAAGTCAAAAATGCCTGTCACATGTTCGCAAAGCCCAAGTTGACATTTTTTAATAATTTGTTTTGTCATAACAGCAAAACCCAAACCCAAACAAAGGTATTCAGTTTTAAGTGTTAAAAAACCAACACAGTAGCAAGTCATTACATCAGAGAAACTTAAAAATCTGTTTTTGGTCATTTTATGTTGATGGCGTAAAGTGACTAATCATCTTCAGCAGTAACTCATTTACCTTCGCCTGGTTGACACTAGACCCTTCTCAGTTGTAACTGAGAAGGGTCTAGTGTCAACCAAGCAAGGTTCATTCGTAGCTCATGTCCAAAGGGTTGTCACCAACGGACGCTGCTCAAATGCCTCTGGGCGCAATTGGATAGTCCTTCAACCAATCAGACCAATGATCCGGGTGACGTAGCAGCGACAGCGGCATCAACGGGTTGCTGCCAAGGGGGTAAGCTTCTCCTCGGACCGCGAACCTCCTATGGCGCCATTTTGATGCTAATAAGCCATCACCTCCCGTTAGCATTCCATTGACTGCCATTCATTTTGGCGCCACTTTGACAGCGAATAACTTTACATCTGAAGCGTTTAAAGACTTTATTTGTCCGTTGTTTATTTCTAAAGAAACACGACAATGTATAAAAGGCTCCATTACCTTGTACCTCACGTTATGGCTCCGTAGCAGACGTTTTTGTAAAAATAGGCTAACGATTGTGTCATAACCACGCGACTTACTGTCGCATAGTAGAGGAATTACCATATAGTACAGGAGAAGCGCGCAGGCAGTTTCGACTTACATTAGCTGTTTAAGTGTAATTACTAATGTTAACTAGCATTTTAGTTAGCAATAATTAGCTTGTGCCTATGTTATCTCCTTACATATACCTACGCTCTCTGTCTCTGCAATATGCGGAATGATTGAGATTTCTCTTGGCACAGCTACCAGAAGACTTACAACTTTCAGACACGTTGCTCACGGCACATTTACGTCGTCTCTCTCAGTTGAAGGCTGCGCAGTAACGCTCAGCCATCACCGGAAAAGTGCTTCTAACGGCCTTCACTGGTCTCCGTCCAGAGCAGCGGGGTCTGTTGGTCCATTTTATATGTCAATGGTTGCTGCGCTTCGGTAGCCGTCATGTTGAATGTAAACAAAAAGCTGCTCGCAGTCGCTGCGCTATCGTCATCGTGTAAAGCCCGCCTCAACGGTTGTGATTGGCGCCTCAATTTGGAAAAATTGGAAATGGGCTTGAATGGGCTCTTGGCCAGACTAATGCTGCGTTCATGCCACCTGGAAATAACAGGGACCGCCCCCGTGATTATGTTGTTTTTCCAATTGCCAGTGTTCACATGGGTTGGGATGCGTGTTCTTCTTCTTCTGTTATATTGGCGTTTGGCATAACAACTTGTTGCATGACTGCCACCAACGGTTGGCTGTAGCCTAGAGCATCAGGTGTGTGAAAACATGGAGGCCACAATAACAAAAGATTTGCTGTTGTTTTCTTATACGAGCATAGAAACAGCACATGGACAGGTGTTTGTTTGTGTTATCTGCAGGACAACGGACAGGAAAGGACACGGATAAGGTGTTGTTTTTTTATAAATGGGCCTATTTATGAATAATTTGAAACATGTTATGTTTCTTGGCAATGGCATTTGTCCACAATAAACAGTTTATTGTCATTGAAATATGTTCAGTGAACCAAAGTTGCCTACATCAAACGTCAGTTGTCAACAATGCGTCACCAACTGGGAAACTCGGTTAGCAAAATCTAACCCGAATTTCCCACCTCTAATTCCAACAGGAAGTGACGTGAATGATGATGTTTTCACTCGGAATTTCTTTTTTTTCGATGTCTATGAACGCAGCATGACTTGCAGAGCAAATCTCAAATTTGCCGGAAGTTCATCAGGGTTTTCCCAGGCTACCTTTACCTCATTTTCTTCACTAACTTGATAAGCGGCCTGCCAAACAGAAGTGTGACAAGAGAAAGCAGGTTCATCATCACTCACCATGTCTTTTCCTCTTTTGTTTCCTTTGGTATGACATATGCCAGAGAAAGCTGGTTGGAGCCATTAACGTTATCCACGTTTGACCTTGTCATGATAACATGGGTATTGAAGGGTTTTTGGGTATATTCAGTCAAACAGGTTACCCGTACAAGTCCTGCATGACCTCTGACAGTCCTGGATCAGAGCTACATGCAAAATTGTCATGTGGAGCTTTAAATGCCATCATGTAACAGCAAGCTAGTCTGAATTCTGTAGTCACTTCTGCTACTCACATTAACTAAATCCAGACAGGAATACTCTTGTGAAGTGGTGGAATGTTACTAAGTACATTTACTCAAATACTGTACTTAAGTACACATTGGAGGTACTTGTACTTTATTTGAGTCTTTTCTTTTGATGCCACTTTCTACTTCTACTCCACTACATTTCAGAGGGAAATATTGTACTTTTTACTCCACTATATTAATCTTGACAGCTATAGTTACTAGTTACTTTACAAATTAAGATTTTCACACAAAACACATGTAGATTTCAAACATAACTGACATAACGGTTTTGATCGTTTCCAGTTTCTAAAATGTGAGGATTTTTCTGCATTGAGTACTTTTACCTTTTAATACAGACTACTTATTTTTATTTATTTTTTTAAAGATTATTTATTGGGCATGTTTAGGCCTTTATTTATATAGGACAGCTGAAGACATGAAAGGGGAGAGAGAGGGGGAATGACATGCAGCAAAGGGCCGCAGGTTAGAGTTGGACCTGCGGCCGCTGCGTCGAGGAGCAAACCTCTATGTTTGGAACAAAGTTAGAAGAGTGAATTAAATCAGCAATAGCTTAAAAGCAGTATAGGGAATAAAAGGACCGACCAGGAGGTGGCTTGACAGAAGCCAGGCAGCCTCAGACATCGCTAAAAGCAAGAGGGATAAAATGGGTCTTTGAATTAAATTTGAAGTTTTCAGTCCTAGAACATGCCTGTCTATTGGACGGGAGGCTGTTCCAAAGCTGGGAGCAGACAGAGAAAGCACGATCCCCTTTGGTTTTGCAGCATGAGTGAGGGAAGAGGAGGAGCTGTTATGTGCCTTCAAACTTCTATAATCTACTACAGTATTCCCATTACATGGTTTGTCTTCCTGTGTTGCAGAGGTATGTAAAGGCCACATGGAGTTTGAGAGTAATGGTTCCACTGATGGACTATCCAGCCGCGGTGGGGCTGCTGTCGGCTGCTGGAGACCTGAGTATGCCGTTCTCCAACACGGTCAAGTACTGCATCCTGGGAATCTCGGTCACTCTTCTTCTGCTGGCGCTGGGCATCTTGGCATGGCAGGCCTTCAGATGTTGCACACAGACACACACCACATACACCCGGCAAGATACTGGTGAGTAGATTAGATTACAATACCAAACAGTACAGCACATATTGCTGATGCTGGGTGTCTGCAGGGAAAGTAAATAACCTAATGCAAACTTGTCTGGTTTGTACTGCAGTGAACAGTGAGCTGCTGTACTTAGAAGAAAAGTCACGAACAGCAGGAAACGTCTCAGGAGCTCCAAGTACTAGGGTAAGAGGAAATGGTTTTGAGAGGTGCGGATAAAACAAACGATTTAATTTAAACTTATTTTCTTATGACCTTATATTATACATACTGTATATGTGGCCACACTATTGTATAAGGTGGCCCAGAGTTCAAAGCAGTACCCATGCTGTACAATTTTAACAATGACCAGATTTCTTAACAAATCTATAGATGTCTGAGGTTCTAGGGCTCTGTGTGGCTAAAGCTGCCTACACATGATAGGCGGCAAAAGCACTTTGCACCGGCCAATCCATTGATTTCCTATGGGGAAGGGTGGTGGCGCCCAACTATGCGCTGCGCTACCCCTGGCGTCGCGCACCGCTCGTATTTGCCGTTCAAATTATTTTGTTATAATTTAGTTGCAACCAGTGAGATAACAGCCTGTCGCAACGGGGAAATAGCTTCCTTCCCTTGATGACAAATACCTGTGCTGCACTTTGCTCTCTGCGCTTTGCTCTGCGCCCTACCTAGCGGGTGCGCAAATCGCTTATCATGTGTAAGCGGCTTAAAGTTATAGTACGTAGTTAAAGAATTATGGACAATTTACAAAAGAAACCTGTATTAAGTATGGTAGAGAAGATGTGATGTGAGAGTATTTAGAGAAATGCAGGACATTTTCAGATATGACAGCTGCAAACAAAACTAAGAATCAAGTTTAGCAGCCCTATTATTATATCTGCGAGATTAATCCAGTTGGGTGAGGTATCTATGTTGATCTACTACATGTGAGCTGTGTTTGACAACCTTCCTATCACCTGACTCATGTTAGTAATGGTCCTGCTGAGTGTAAAAATCACTTGTAGTTTTTACTGTTAGGACTGGGTAAATGTTGAACTTAGGGGGAAAATAGAGTTGGATGAAAACTGGACTGCACTGCCATCGGGCTGAGGTTTAGGGCTACATTCTGGGTAGGGAAAATAATAGGAGAACTTTTCAACATAACACAACTATAATCTACAGCCTTATAAAACACCATGAACACCTCTTTGATGCAGCGTAAATACCATTTTGACATTATAAGTTCCTCAAATGTTTTATTTATCGATACTTTTAAAATTGTATGTTTATTTGTAAAAGATTACATTATATTATATATATATATATATATATATATATATATATATATATATATATATTATACCCTGTAGTCTGTGGAGATGCTCCAAATAGATAACCTTGTCTATGTACATAAAGATTAAGATGAACTTGTTTAAACAAAGGAGAGTTGGGACTTGTCCCAAGTCAAATAAAAGCTGGAGGTGCTGTAGTTGTAAATAAAAACACTACTAATAGAAATGGTGTTCATGTCTGCATGCTCCCCAGGTGGAGGAAGTCAGCACAGAGGTCCATAGGCTGAGTCGCTGTCTGTCTCAAGCCTCGTTTCCCTCCTCAGGATCCAGCCATGCAGACAGAGATATGGGAGAGCAGGCCAACATTAAAAATGTGGTACATTACTGTTTAATCCTGTTGTCATGTGACAATCTGCCAACAATTGTCTTTCTGTTTATTCTCTTCATCTATTGGCTTATGAACTCCTTATCTTCAAAAGCACTCAAGGCTCCCTTACAACTATACTTTACTCAGTTAGTATCGGCCATAAAAATGTGGGCAACCTATATCTGACTCATTGTTTTGTAAGGGAGGTATATGTAGTTTTTGGAGTATGCTGTACTGCAAGATTTCCATCAAGCTAAACTCTAACATTAGCATGTTTACAATGACAATACTAAGATGCTAATGTTCAGCAGGTAATAATTACCAGGTTCACCATCTCAGTTTGTGCCTCTCCGGGAACCATCACCTTATCGTGGTGGAGAGGTTTGTGTGTCCCTATGAACCTGAGGGCTGTGTTGTCTGGAGCTTGTGCTCCTGGTAGGGTCTCCCTTGGCAAAGTGGTTTCAGGTTAGGGGCCAGACAAAGAATGGTTCATAAACCCCTATGAGTCATCGAGGAAGAGGTGAAGTTACCCTGCCCGGAGGAAGGCTCGTCAGCGAGTGCCTGGTGGCCGGGTTTGCCATGGAGTCCGGTCGGGCACAGCCCGAAAAAGCAACGTGGCACCTCCCTCTCCAACCCATGGGCCCACCGCCTGTGGGAGGAACAGCTGGGGGCGGGTGCGCTGTGAAGGTCAGGGGCCTCGACGGACCAGACCCGGGCGGCAGAGGCTGGCTCTGGGGACGTGGAACGTCACCTCTCTATGGGGGAAGGAGCCGGAACTTGTGCGGGAGGTGGAGCGCTACCAATTAGATCTGGTGGGGCTTAGCTCTACGCACAGTCTCGGTTAGGGGTTGGACTCTTTTCTTCTCCGGAGTTGCCCAGGGTGTGAGGCACCGGGCGGGTGTGGGGATACTCACAAGCCCCTGGCTGAGCGCCACTACGTTGGAGTTCACCCCGGTGGACGAGAGGGTCGCCTCTCTACGCCTGCAGGTTGTGGGGACTCTGACTGTTGTTTGTGCATATGCACCAAACAAAAGCTCGGAGTATTCGGCCTTCTTGGAGACCTTGAAGTGTCCTGCATGGGGCTCCAGGGGGGGACTCCATAGTTCTGCTGGGGGACTTCAACGCGCATGTGGGCAATGATGGAGACACATGGAGAGGCGTGATTGGGAGGAACGGCCTCCCTGATCTAAATCCGAGTGGTTGTTTGTTGTTGGACTTCTGTGCTAGTCATGGATTGTCTATAACGAACACCATGTTCGAACATAGGGATGCTCATAAATGTACTTGGTACCAGAGCACCCTAGTCCAAAGGTCAATGATCGATTTTATAATCGTTTCATCTGATATGAGGCCGTATGTTTTGGACACTCGGGTGAAGAGAGGGGCAGAGCTGTCAACCGATCACCATCTGGTGGTGAGCTGGGGCAGGGGGTGGGGGAAGACTCTGGACAGACCTGGTAAGCCCAAATGGGTAGTGCGGGTAAATTGGGAACGTCTGGAGGAGGCCCCTGTCCAACAGACTTTCAACTCACACCTCCGGCGGAGTTTTTTGTGCATCCCTGTGGAGGCTGGGGCCATTGAATCCGAGTGGACGATGTTCAAAGTTTCCATTGCTGAAGCAAAGTTTCCATTGCTGGAGCTGTGGTTTTAGGGTCTTAGGTGCCTCAAGGGGCGGTAACCCACGAACACCGTGGTGGACAATGGTGGTCAGGGAAGTCGTCCAACTGAAGAAGGAGTCTTTCCAACCCTGCAACTGCCTGTGGTGTCCTCTGGGAGGACAGGCAAGTTTGGGACAGTACCTAAGTTTGGGACAGTACCTAAGGAGTGGCAGACAGGGGTGGTGGTTCCTCTGTTCAAAAAGGGGGACCAGAGGGTGTGTGCCAATTACAGGGGTGTCACACTTCTCAGCCTCCCTGGTAAAGTCTACTCCAAGGTGCTGGAAAGGAGGGTTCGGCCGATAGTCGAACCTCGGGTTGAAGAAGAACAATGCGGATTCCATCCTGGTCGTGGAACAACGGACCAGCTCTTTACTCTCGCAAGGATCCTGGAGGGAGCCTGGGAGTATGTTCAACCGGTCTACATGTGTTTTGTGGATCTGGAAAAGGCGTATGACCGGGTCCCCTGGGAGATACTGTGGGAGGTGCTGCGGGACTATGGGGTGAGGGGGTCCCTTCTCAGGGCCATCCAATCTCTGTACGACCAAAGTGAGAGCAGTGTCCGGGTTCTCGGCAGTAAGTTGGACTCGTTTCAGGTGAGGGTTGGCCTCCGCCAGGGCTGCACTTTATCACCAGTCCTGTTTGTAATATTTATGGGCAGGATATCGAGGCGTAGTCGGGGTGGGGAGGGGTTGCAGTTCGGTGGGCTGGGGATCTCATCGCTGCTCTTTGCAGATGATGTGGTCCTGATGGCATCATCGGCCAGCGACCTTCAGCACTCACTGGATCGGTTCGCAGCAGTGTGAAGCGGCTGGGATGAGGATCAGCACCTCTAAATCTGAGGCCATGGTTCTCAGCAGGAAACAGATGGAGTGCCTACTCCAGGTAGGGAAAGAGTCCTTACCCCAAGTGAAGGAGTTCAAGTACCTTGGGGTCTTGTTCGTGAGTGATGGGACAATGGAACGGGAGATTGGTCGGAGAATCGGTGCAGCGGGTGCGGTATTACATTCAATTTATCGCACTGTTGTGACGAATAGAGAACTGAGCCAGAAGGCAAAGCTCGCGATCTACCGGTCAGTTTTCGTTCCTACCCTCACCTATGGTCATGAAGGCTGGGTCATGACCGAAATAACGAGATCCAGCGTACAAGTGGCTGAAATGGGTTTCCTCAGGAGGGTGGCTGGTGTCTCCCTTAGAGATAGGGTGAGAAGCTCAGTCATCCGTGAGGAGCTCGCCCCCTGGGCGCCTCCTTAGGGAGGTGTTCCAGGCACGTCCAGCTGGGAGGAGGCCTCGGGGAAGACCCAGGACTAGGTGGAGGGATTATATCTCCAACCTGGCCTGGGAACGCCTCGGGATTCCCCAGTCGGAGCTGGTTAATGTGGCTTGGGAAAGGGAAGTTTGGGGTCCCCTGCTGGTGCTGCTGCCCCTGCGACCCAACCCCGGATAAGTGGACGAAGATGGATGGATGGACCATCTCAGTTTGTAGCATGCTAACATTTACTAATTAGCACCAAACATAAAGTAAACCTGAGGTTGATGGAAATGTCATTAGCTTTGTATAAGTACTAAGTATTAGTCATAAAGTAAAGTGTTAGACAGATAAAAATTTTGGCCAGATGATGGCCCTGGACTAGAGAAAACCTAAAGGGATTACCAAAGTCTTTCTTTTAGGGACTTTAAATATTTGTAGCAAACTTCACGGCAATCTGTCCAATTGTTGTCAAGATATTTTACTTAAAACCAAAAATGTCAACGTCATGGTGGCACTAGAGGAAGAGTCAGGGAATAAATGCCGTACAATGGTCCTTTTTCCATAAATTTATTTTCATGCCCATTTTGAAGTATCGCATTAAAAACTGTAATGAAACAGAAAAATGCTCGCTTGAGGTGGTTTTTGAAAGTATTATTTCAGCAACTTATGTCTACCAGAGAGGTCAAGTTAGCTGTTAGTAAGCTAATGTTAGCTATGTGTTAGCAAGCTAAGGCACTTGTAAACATAATACTGCATAGCTTTCTGATTTATCCACAGTACTCCCAGACTTCCAGCTGATGCCTCACGTCTTATTGCCTGTATCCACTTTTGTCCTAAAGGCTCAGTTTGTTGGGTTCGGCAGCTTATTGAAACTTATTTAAGGAGTCATGACCTTGTTGGGAGTGCATCCCACCACACAGCAGCTTTTAGGCATTTTTCCGTGGTTTGTTAGCAGAAGGAAATAAAAAGAAGGCACCTTAATGCAAAAAAGTGTGGTGATTCCGTCGGTATCGGACGTCGATGGGCATAACAAAGTGGCCATAATGGCCATGAGAACAGGCTGCACACCCTGCCACTGTTATTGGCTCAGGGTTACACACCCACGTGGGGCCCAAAGGATCTTTGTTGGCGCCCATAAATGTCCCGCACACAGATACAGACAACGTCAAACACTTCTACTGGGTCATAAGTGATGATTGAGAGGGATACGTTTTGTATGATTGTATACATTTGATTATTTTGGAAAATCCCACATATTATACCTTTTAAAGAAAACAGAGTGCATTTCATATTTTCAAGCAATATCAGCAGCGGTCTTTGGTGTCTTTCCTAACACACCCTCTTTTACCAGGTCAATGGGTCTCTACGGTTTTCCATCTACTATGACCAGCTGCAGTCCCAGCTGGTGGTAACCATCCTGCAGGTGGAGGGGCTTCTGGAGCACAGCCAGATGCGTAGCCTCCAGCCATTTGTTAATCTAAGACTCATGTGGGCAGGTTCAGAGGGAGTGGAATTGGATGACTGCACTGATGAGGAGGTAACTTTGTCTTCATTAGTTAATAGTTACCATTGTATATGGTAACACAAACTACTGCATCTTCTTACAAGCGAAATATACACCTTTTCTTTTCTCCTTTTATGCTTTGCAGGCCCACTTTGTAAATAAATGTCTTTAGGTTATTATTTAAAGCCTTGGAGCTGTACCTCTGTACTGTATAAAAGTGTTTGGATTACTGCTGTGTCCCTCTTAGGGCGAAGGGACTGCATCTATCCTGTGGACAGTGCTGCAGGAGTGGCGGACTCGCATTGTAAAGGGCAGCTGTAACCCTTTATATGGAGACCAGTTCAGCTGTATTCTGCAAGAGGATAAGGAGCTTCATCACATCAACCTCAGGATGGAGGTCCTGCAGTACACAGACCCGCTTCTCAGTATCTCTCAAATCATAGGACATTATTTTGTCAGTTGAAGAAATAAGACCTAAGCAGAGAGAAAGGAATGTTGTGTGATTCTGGAAGTAAACTGTCTGTCTGGCATCTGTCTGTGTGCATTTCAGGTGAGGGACTTTGATAAATTCTCCAGACACACAGTGTTAGGAGAGGTTAGGGTACCTCTAGGGAAGCTCAACATCTCCTACCCTCTGGAGCTACAAGAAGATCTGAAGATACCCCAGAAGGTACAGTAATACATCATGTATTCAAACAGGAATGTTTTTCCTCATCTTACAGTTGAGGTGAATTAAAGAAAGCCATTCTTACACATCCCATTTTTAAGAAGAAGGTAATGTAGACTAGAGTATGTTAACATGATTATAAAACTGGAAGAAAAACTAAATAATAAACTATTATGCCATCAATCAATTTAAGTTTTCCGAACTTATGCCAGTTTATAACCAGGATGTACTGTATGTAGAATTTATTATCACCATAACTACAAAACTCTGGAACAAACAGAACATGATTTAATATTGAATGGTTGAAGTGAAAACAATTACACATGTGAGACTGTCTACTCCTTGGCTTATTGTAAATAGCCATATGTTTTTACTTTAACAACCATATTTTTTCTATACTATAGACCAGAGATCTTCAACAGGGGGTCCGGGACCCCTAGGGGGTCCTCAGAGTTACTGCAGGGGGCCCACCAAATTATTGTTTAAAATGTGTTACCATGAATCCAACATATTATTAGTAAATATACAGTATATCAGCCTATATGTGAAAAAAAACATTGATCATAAGCGCACTGGCCTATAGGTAAAGTAGTCACTAAGATAGCCATCCACAGATATTAACATTAAAACATGATTTAGAAAATCATGTCAACAATTATTATTTTAATAGCTTAATATTCTATGCCAAAAGGTATTAAGTAAAGGCTTTAGGCCGTCCTACATGTTATTGTAGACCCAATAATATGCAACTTAATTTATATACAATGTAATACATTTTTTTGCGATGTAGTAGGGGGTCCCTGCTTCGTCTCTCTTTCAGGTAAGGGGTCCTTGGCTTAAAAAACGTTGAAGACCCCTGCTATAGACACATTATGTGCTGAAGTGTCTTCCCACTTTCTGGACAGGATCTTGTCGGAGAGGTGCTTCTGTCTTTGAAGATTCTTCCCACTTGTCAGAGGCTTGAGGTTGGACTGCTAAAGGTCAAAACGGGCCCCACTGAAATATGCTCAGATGCAGGTAGATAACAAACACCTTAAAAAAACGAAAAATAAAGCCATAAACATGCACCTGTCCTATATGTATAGTATAACATACAGTTTCTAACTTGCCTTCTCTGTGTTGTACCTGTTAGCCCTGTATGCCAGGATCAGTGTGCAGTGCAACCAGAGCAAGTTGAGGTACCAAAAAACCTCTGTAGTGGCCCGCTGCCTGGTGACTGTCTTCAATGAGATCCTCATGTTCTCCCTGCCAGAATTTCCTCTGGAGCAGTGTAAAATATTGGTTTATGTGTATGAGACTCACACGACTAAGAAATCAACCAAACATCTGATTGGACAGTTGACTGTGGGGAAGGAGAAGAGTTCAGAAGACAAGCACTGGAGCTTAATGATGCGCTCAATCCGCCAGCCAATAGCAAAGTGGCATGGCCTACTGATCTGACTAACATCTCATGAATGCTCTACTGCACTTCCTGGATGCCAAGCTGTGGTGCCTGTGTATCAGGCTGTAGAGGAATTTGAATCTGCTTAGCTGCAGATCCAAACATGGACTTCTCTCTCTCCTGACACCTCAATCAGGACAGCTAAGTGACTGCCCTACTGAAAATTTGGGTTACTCAGTCTACTTGTTCACTGACATCTCTTTTATCTCTTTTTAGCTTTAAATCTCATCACATTGACAAAGCTCTAAAGTACTGACATTTGCACTCATTATTTCTGATGAAAATTAATTTAGTTTTGCACCCACTACATGCAACTTTGTTGTTTGTGTTGCTGTTATATTTATATTTAAGATGTGCTGTTCTTTTGCTTTAAAAACTCAGTTTATTCTGCATTATTAAAGCTTTATGTTGCAACTCTGAATGTTCGGTAAATTGAGCAATGTACTGTAAATAGGAGTGTTAAATAATGACTTTTATTTAAGTCCAAAAATTATAAATTATCTTAGAAAAAGAAAGACATTTCAACAGAAAATCTTACCAAGGATAAGTAGCCTCACTGTGGTAAAAGCAAAACACAATATTCATGCATTATGCAAGTAGCAACGCCAGGAACGCCCTGCTCACACAGTTATATTAACATCTCATTTTATGTGTTTATTTAGGTTTGGTCTGAAAGGTGTTTTTGCATTTAGAGACTCTCACTGGGTGCACCCATAGTCTTTATACAAAAGGGTGCACCACAGTGATAGTGTTTTCCTGCATTTGTTTTTATTACTGGCCTCTGCTGCCATCTGTTGGTTTAACAGTTTATTTTGTTTGTGAAAGCAGAAAACCTATGTACTGTACTTTTGAACTCACCTTCACAAACTGGGATTATCCATCAGGCCCTGTCGACTGGTCCTATTATACATCCATGCATCCAACCTCTAGGGCCCTCCACTAACTGTTGCCTCATCCTATCTTTGCTTTTTGGGTTTTTATCAAATCGTGTGTGTGTGTGTGTGTGTGTGTGTGTGTGTGTGTGTGTGTGTGTGTGTGTGTGTGTGTGTGTGTGTGTGTGTTCTTGTTTAACTATATTCGTGGGGTCCAAAAACCGGGAGTCCAGTATACTTGTGGGGTCTGGACAGCTTTGTGGGGCCAAAATGCTGGACCCCATAACTTTAAAGGGCTGTTTGAGGGTTAAGACTTGGTTGTAGGATTAAGGATAGAATTAGGTTATGGTTAGGGTAAGGGTTAAGGTTAGGCATTTAGTTCTGATGGTTAAGGTTAGGGTAAGGGGCTAGGGAATGCATTATGTCAATGACGGTTCCCCACAAAGATAGTGCCACGCACTATGTGTGTGTGTGTGTGTGTGTGTATATATGTGTGCTTTCAAGCTTGATGTGGTTGTAGCACTGCAGTGTGTGTGTGTGTGTGTGTGTGTGTGTGTGTGTGTGTGTGTGTGTGTGTGCGAGCGTGCGTGCGTGTGTGCGTGCGTATTATTTGCAAATAAATATGATCAGGTAGCTGGCTGTGTCTTATTTTTACAGTGTATGGTCCATAGGTCTGTATCATGATAGTCTAAGGGGGCTTTCACACCTACCTCATAGACAACATTAGCTAAGTCTTTGGCTAAGACAGCCAAGCAAATATGTCCTTTTGTTGCCTGTGTGTGCCTACTGTGGGCAAAAAAGGGCCCCCACTGGGCAGCCCTCTGTGGGCTCCATTACCATCGTGAAATGCGGGGCATGTGTGGGCCATCCATTTGGGGCCCAGTGGTGAAGCAGTGTGGGCTGTGCCCCATATAGACACATATATTAACACATTTTCCTCAGATGGCAAGTTTAAACAGAAAGTAGGCTGTAAACATTGCAAACAGAAATTCAAAATGTAGCCTACTCACCAAAATGAAACCCCATATTTGCTTGGTGTTAAGTGCTACTGATTTTTTGAGATATGCTAAGGTAAAAGCTGCTGTTTTCAAAGCGTACGACTTGGTCCCAGAAGCTTATCGTCAGAAATTCAGGAGCTAGGAAAAAGGTGATAAGCTGACTAATGTGGAATTTGCTAGCCATTTGCAGGGCCATTTTAACCACTTGTGTTCTGCTGCTGATGTTGATTGTTTTGGGTATCACTATGAGTTAGGAATGTTGAAGCAGAGATGGGGACTCGAGTTTGAGAATCGGACTGGAGTTGCACTTAAAGGGTAATTCCTTTTTTTTTTGCAACCTTGACCCTATTTTCCTATGTTGACAATGGGAATAACAATCTTCCCAATTGCTCCAGTTTTAAGTGAGATGCTGTGACCTGCAGCCGCAGACTGGGCTGCAATGTAATCCTATAGGGCAAATTTGCATCGTCAATTACGTCTTCTAAAAGTGCTGTTTCTGCCACAGACATGCTCAGATTATTATTCTAAGTGTGTGACAACATTATGGAAAGGATCCCTACAGAGATATGCATTTTAAAAACCTCTTTAAGACCTTTTTGTTTAACCAGAAACAGCTCTGAGATCGCAAGCACTAAAACCACCATTTAAAAAAAACTATATTTTTCAGCGTGTATAGAGCCAACATATTTTCATGTTCATATTTGTGTTTATTTTGACCAAAACTAGAGTTGTGATTGTTGGTAAAGTGGTAAGACATACCGAAACAGCTTTTCATAGTTTAATTTTGAATAAAGTGTATTTTACAATGCTAAAATTACTGTTTATTTACATGGAATCTGGTGGCTCTAGCGAACGCAATTTCACGGATGTTTTAATGTTTAAAAAAAGAGACTTGACTTGAGACTCGTCCTCAAAAGACTTTAATAATAATAATAATAATAATAATAATAATAATAATACATTTTATTTGTATTGCACTTTACATTTCAGTAATCTCAAAGTGCTACAGAGCATAAATAATGCAATTTAATATATAAATATCAAGGTTATTAAAAATAGTTAAGAGGAAAACCTATAAAATCCATTTAGTAAAAAGCTTTCTTGAAAAGATATGTTTTGAGGTTTAGACTCGACTCAGACTCAAAATGCAGGACTTGTGAACTATGTTTATTTTTAGGGAATGTCTGATGAGGGGAATGTTATTCCCCTCCCTGCATAACCTTTAACCTACCTTAACATATTTGCTGCCAGCGGCCACAAGTGAGAAAAATATTTTGACCACACCTTGTTGTGTCATTCATTATAAGCATGACTTTTAAAACTTTATGCAACAAGGCCCAAACAAAAGAAGCGCTGAATGTAAAATATGTGGACTCTAGCTCAAAGACTTGAGACTTGACTTGGACTCTAGCTCAGAGACTTGTGAGCATCTCTGTGTTAGGAGCAATTTAAAAAGACTGTTCCTTAGCATGTAGCAACATATGTGAGTGAACAGAAAGCAACCACTGTACTTAAAGTGGGATTTAAAGAGTCAGCAGATGATGCAGCAGATCTGTTAGGAATTGTTGCCATTGACTTCCAACTCGCAGGGACGTCATCATCATGACAGCTGCCATATGGCAGAGGGACGCACTGTTACAGCTGGACTGTGAGATCTCCCACCCCGCAGTGATAAGCCAGAGCGCTTGGAGAGGTTAGGGTGTCTCGTTGCAATACTTAGGCAACAGCTCCACCCTGTGGTTAAATCGGGTATGTTGATCTGTTACAGCAGAGCCCACTGTGTGAGCCAATATGCTGTATGTGAATACACGGATCTTAAGTCACAGAATGACTAGCGGCCTTATTCATTCCGCATGTTACGCTTAACGGCGGTCAGCTTTCCAGCGCTGGTGTGTAGAGAAAGGCTCGGACACCACCTCTGCCTCTCGTGTTAACCTACCCTCAGACACTGCTGGATAATGATTTGGCTAAGTTTTTAAAGCGTATGTTGCAGCCTTTTTCGTCATGCGACAAGGACTGTGAAGAGAGATGGGTTTTGCGCATCCCTTAGTGAAGCGTTTGTTGGGGATCAGACGACAGAAACCTGCTGTGTGTTCTCTAGCACCTTTATGGGATTTAATCTAAGGTGACCAGATTTCTGAGACAAAATCAGGGGACATTTTCAGCTCAGAAGCATAAATACCTCCAAAACAGACCTGTTTTAAAAAACATTACCTGTAATGTTTTTATTTTTGTAAAACTTAAAACGGGGACACTGCCCCAGGGGCGTCACTAGACCTAGAGCTGCACTGGGGCACAAGCCCACCGAGGGGAGTCCATGGGCATGCTCCCCTGTAAGAAAATGTTAGCACTTTAAAAAAAAAAAAATCCTCAAGCGGTTTTCTACTGTATTATCTATCATTTCACCGTGTGGGGAATTGGCAAATTGGCGCCCCTGCTTGCTGAGAAGGTGCCGTGGATGGAACGGTCCGGACAAGGGGGGGAACGGGGGATAATAAGGATCTATCGGAGATCTACCCCAACTTTTGGACTGCTTTCAGGATTGCACTTACTCTGCCAGTCACTGTGGCTCAAGAGAGGAGCTTTTCAAAGCTAAAGTTGATCAAGTCATACCTGGGGTCAACCATGTCCCAGGAACGGCTCACTGGCCTTTCCGTCAGTATCAATCATTCAATAGGGGAGCAGATTTCATACGATAACATCATTGATGATTTTGTATCAAGGAAGGCCAGAAAGGTCAGGTTTTAGTTTAGTTATTTATTCTATATTTTATATGTATATTATATTATCGAAGGGGGTCTCACCCTGGGTGTAATTCATTGTAGAACTGCCCCTGATCAATCTGGTGCACTTTGAAAAGAAATTCAGAGGTTGATTATTCTTATCTATGGATGGAAATATTTGTGCTGTACCCTGAACTATTTTGCACTTCAGAATTTTAACCATGCACACACAGGTTGAATAGTTTTTTCTTCATATTTTTGCATTAATGTCACTAGGAAGCACAACAGTAAAAATATATATTCATATTTGTAAGTGGGATATATATATAAGTAAGTGGGGTTGTCTGGAATCTGACAATATAATAACCATTATGGTAGGATACACTGGATAAGCAATTTACAAAAATGTCTGTGCTGACATAAATAGTTTACATGAGAATACATTATATCCGGATTATCCCGGAACCGCTTGTTGTACCGATGCATGTGTTGAGTGAAGAGTTTGAGATATTTCACAGAGAGTAATGGGTGTGCAGAGATTTATGCAGAATGCAAATATGATAACATTTCAAGTAAGTTCAATGTTAATTTTCTCGCAAACCATTTGTCACAGCAACTGGCGCTGATATCTTTGGAAAGCTTAGATTCTGGTTGAGGTGGTTGTGCCAGACTCACGCCTTTGGCTGAGTCTCTATCTGTCAGAGGGAGAGCAGCAGTGCGGTTGTGAAGAAGTTGGTAATTTCATGGCGCAGATTAACACTTTTGCATGCGCTATATCCGTGTCACATTCTCATTAGGGGCTGAGCCCCCCTAAAGGTCTGATCCTAGAATCACCCCTGCTGCTACTTCATACTTGTATTCCACTACACCTCAGAAGGAAATTAATGTTTACTGCACTACATTTATCTGACAGCTTTTGCTTTATTGCTTCACGCTGGGCTTGTTTCTGCAACAGCTCACTGAGTATCGGATACAATTAAAACTATTGAGGAAATATTTTCCTTTGACATTGGTCCAGTATTAAACGAGATCGCTGCAGTCGGTAACGGCGAAACAAACTACAATGTAAGTTAATAGGACGTCAGTTGTCCAGCTTGTATTTACGTTCATAAAAGTGCTCGTTTTGCCACTGACAGGCAGATTAATATTCTAAGTGTCTGACAACATTATGGAGAGGATTTCTAAGGAGGTGGACCTTTCTGTTAAAGAGTAAGATCCTTTTTTTAAACATAAAAAGTCCACGAAATTGCGTTCGCTAAACCCACCAGACAGCATGTAGATAAACAGTAATTTTAGCATCGTAAAATATGGGCATTCTAGAACATCTCTGAGCTCTGAGCAGCGCTTGCTCTGGCTGTCTTGAGTAGGGTTGGGTACTGTTTGAATTTTTACGATTCCGATGTTGAACCGGTACTTTTAAAACGATTCCGATTCCTAACCGATTCCTAAACCGATTCTTGAAAAACTGAAAAATGACATCAAAGAAAGGCTCTTTTATGGAGTTTTTTTTTTATTGAAAATTATTTAAGTTTAACAATATATTAACGTTTTAAAGTACTTAAATATATAATAAGTAAACCTAAGTCACCTAACATATAACTACAATAATTTAACAAATAACAGTTACACTTTTAACAAGTAACAACAAAATAAATGTTGAGTTGGTATGCCAACCAGCTTCAAACTTTAGCAGTTCTTTTGCAGAAAAATGACCATATTTGCCTTCTCTGGCAAGAAACACACCTCTCCTGGCAGAACAAGTGTAATATGTTTACTAGCGATCACGTGCAGTGAATGGTTAATATGTCTTTACGTCTGTTTCGGTGAGCCCAGAGGGAAAATATGGCAATTTAAAAGTAGCCTACATTTACGATAGCTTTTTACGTGTGTAGGGTGCGCGAGTCAGCGTGACTATACGTTTGGTCAATGTTTTCTTTCTTTCATTCCAATTTCGGGTCTGTAAGTCACAGTGAAAACCGGGGACACTGTGTCCTAACAGGGGACACACATTAGCAAGTTAGCCTACAGCTCTTAGTCTCAATTTACACAAGATTCTCTAAACACATCCTTTCTCTGACTGGTATGTGCAAACGATCTAATAAACTGCGTATTCAACTCTTTAAATCTAGCATGTACGTTCAGTTTAAGGCATATTTACCGACCTGTGATAAAGAATAGAAGAGACACACGTTGAACTCCTCTGTGCGTGCCGGCAATACTATTTTCTATCACCCAAGCGCAATGTGCCACCTAGTGGTCAGAATGTGAACTAGTAAAATCGTACTAGTGTTAGAAGTCAATAAAAAGAATTAAATAATAGTAAAAAAAAATAATTATGGCTGTAGTTAGCTGTTTTTACCCCTCTACACAGACCACCTGAAAATTCAGCGAGAAATGATGATTTTAATTATATATTATATACGGTAGACCTCCTGCTTAGTTAGACACACATGCACAAAATGGTGGCCGCATTGACGTATTGTTCCAATGAACAGCAGCGGAGAATGGGGTAAATAGCCTATATATATATATATATATATATATATATATATATATATATATATATATGCGAAAAACTTATTTGAGTTCTGAGTTTAAAGTCATAATTCTGAGAATAAAGACAATATTCTGAGAAAAAAAATCAGAATTCTGCCTAAGGCAGTTACATGTCGAGGGATTTCTGACTCTCAAGTTCCTCAGTCTCCACAGCAACAAACAATACCATATACATTGTACACAATATTCAGCCCAAATGACTTTGTTTTGCGTCTTCCCTTAGCAGTCCTTCAGGATGATTTGGCAATAGTTTGATCCACCCCAAAAAACTGATTCTGAAACAGACAGAGGAGGCAGTGTTATGTCCCCGTCATTAATGCAGACATACTGTAGACTTAAACTATTACTCTGCCTGGGACATGTTTTGATATAGGGTTGTTATGTGGGTCAGTGGCCAGAATGTGACCAGTCTCAATTTACACAGCAAGCTGGAAATTCAACCACAGTAGTGAGAGCAGCAAGTTAGCGGACTGTGGAGTCATCACTGCCCCTTTCTCTCTCGATGCTGTGCACCGTGTGTGTATGTGTGTGTGTGTGTGTGTGTGTGTGTGTGTGTGTGTGTGTGTGTGTGTAATCTGAGATCAAAGGAGAGACACACAACCTTAGATGACAGCAAACCACAATAATCCCAACTAAATAAAGCCAGAATGGAGTTGAATATTCGGGTCCAGTCCTAATAATGTCAATTAATTAATTCACTCATCTACCAAAATCCATTTTATTCGATATTTACTACTTTGCTTTCAGAAGTCAATTATTTATGTTTGCGATTAATATAAATGAACTAATCACAAAGCATATAATTAATAAGATTATTTTTTAAATCACCTGATAGTCCAATGTTTTTAAACTGTTAAATGAAGACTTCAAGAGCCTACAATAAACTTAAATAGAAGTAATCAGTAAGCAAAAATCAATACTTGGCCTTTCAACAGACACCTGAAACATCAGATGATATATAATTACAACAACTATCTGACCACATTTGGTATGCATACCACATTTAGCTTTTGGGATGTCATCAAAACATTCAATATAAAGGCTACTTGTGGACACAGTGTGTGACACAGAAGACCTGGGAGTCCCAGATGGTAGTAATGGCTATGTTCTTGTAAGATTGAGATAATTTGAAGCATTTATTGAGTGCATCTTGTTTTTACTCTAACAACAAGAACAGGACCTTTTAAAAAGGATTGGTGAATACTGTTGACAAAGAGGAGGTCAGGTAAGGACAACTTTTAAATGTTTACCTTTTCTTTATTTAAGTGTTAAATACATATGCAAACTATGTCTCCATCATTTAATGTCTAAACAAGAGGTTAGTATTTATCCTCAATAACAACTAAGTCTGAAATGTTTTTGTCACTTTGAAGTCAAAGCCCACCTGTAACAGTACCCAGACATGGTTTCATTGTGGATAGGTGTCCTATTCAGCTAATTTTAAGGGCTGTTTAATTACATGGACTTAGTCTAAGATGGAAGTTCCTTTGTAATTATCTAACAGACATCAGCCGCCACCATGAGTACGGACGCGGAGATGGCCACTTATGGCAAAGCTGCCATTTACCTTCGTAAGCCAGAAAGGGAGAGAATTGAGGCTCAAACTGCACCATTTGATGCCAAGAGTGCCTGCTACATTGCTGATGTCAAGGAGCTGTACTTGAAGGCAAAAATCCTCAAGAAAGATGGTGACAAAGTCACAGTCGAAACCCTGATATCTAAGGAGGTTAGTATCATGAAGTCAGACTCAACCGGCAATTCAATATGATCAGTTCTCATTGTGACAAATGTACTGTTCCAGGAGAGGGTAGTGAAAGAAGCTGATGTCCATCCAATGAACCCTCCCAAGTATGACAAGATTGAGGACATGGCCATGATGACCCATCTCAATGAAGCCTCTGTGCTGTATAACCTCAAAGAGCGTTATGCAGCATGGATGATCTACGTAAGACAATCTGCCTAATGAGAAAAGAGAACTATTTCAAATTGCTATACTTGTAGGAAACAAAGTTAACTGTTGAATTTCTTTGATCACTTTCAGACCTACTCTGGGTTGTTCTGTGCTACTGTGAACCCCTACAAGTGGCTCCCAGTGTACGATGCTGAATGTGTAAGTGCCTATAGAGGCAAGAAGCGTATGGAGGCTCCACCCCACATCTTCTCTGTCTCTGACAACGCTTTTCAGTTCATGCAAACTGGTAAGTCATTACCATAACAATGTAGAATTTATCAGTATATAACGTTTCTGTTGCAGTAAAACATAGTCAATTATTTTGTTTTTGATTTAACAGATAGGGAGAACCAGTCTGTCTTGATCACGTAAGTTTGTTACATTTACATTTGTAGACTTTGTTTAACATAGTCAAATATCTTGATCAAATTCTTAAAAGTCTATGTCTATACCTAGTGGAGAATCTGGCGCTGGAAAGACTGTGAACACCAAGCGTGTCATCCAGTACTTTGCAACAATCGCAGTTGGTGGACCAAAGAAGGACGACGCAAAGGTATGTTATTGTATGATTAAAATTCAGGGTTCTTCAGCTATATGATATTTTTCAAGGGGGAAAAATAAAGTCATTTTCTGACTGTAATTCTAAACCTGGATTATAGGGGTCACTGGAGGATCAGATTATTGCAGCCAATCCCCTGCTGGAGGCCTATGGTAACGCCAAAACTATTAGGAATGACAACTCTTCTCGTTTTGTAAGTTTGGAACAATTTCTGCACATTAGAGAGGTCTTGTTACAGATTGCCAATGTGGTGGAACATTAAAAATCCATTATTCCAAACAGGGTAAATTCATCCGAATCCATTTTGGCGCAACTGGCAAACTGGCTAGTGCTGATATTGAGACATGTAAGTAATTATACTCATAGTACATACAAACGACTGGAATTGAGAATTGGCCAGACTGTAATTTCTGAACAATATTTGTAGATCTGCTGGAGAAGTCTAGAGTGACATACCAGCTTTCTGATGAAAGAGGCTACCACATCTTCTTCCAGATGATGACCGGCCACATCCCTGAGCTGCTTGGTAAGAAGATTGGTGTTGCACGTTATTTAACCTACTTGTTTTCAAATTAAACAAATGTTCTGACATTTCCTCCCTCTTTTGATCTCCAGATTTGGCACTCATCACCACCAACCCCTACGACTTCCCCATGTGTAGCATGGGTCAGATCACTGTGGCCAGCATTGATGACAAAGTTGAGCTGGAAGCCACTGATGTGAGTGATCTTCACTTCAAAATAGTTAAATGTACTTTTTTCCATTTAATGCAAGTGCATTCTTCTAAAGTTAATATGTTTTGTGTCGACCTCTTTTGAACTCAGAATGCCATTGATATCCTGGGCTTCACCACTGAAGAGAAAATGGCCATCTACAAGATGACTGGTGCTGTGCTCCACCATGGTAACATGAAGTTCAAGCAGAAGCAGCGTGAGGAGCAGGCTGAGCCTGATGGCACAGAGGGTGAGTGTTTAATGTCAGCTCAGAGTGAATAGCTTGGAAACAACAGTTAGGAAGTTCTTAATCACACTGGTGTCTATTTACATCATGATGGAAATCTCTGAACTATTTTCAGAGGCTGACAAGGTTGCTTACTTGCTGGGTCTGAACTCCGCTGACATGCTCAAAGCTCTGTGCTATCCCAGAGTGAAGGTCGGAAATGAGTATGTCACCAAGGGACAGACTGTACCTCAGGTAAACATGAAGTATCAATATCCTACTATTTAAAAACAGATTAGTTATGTTATTTCTACTAAAATAATGCAGCACAATGTGTAATAAAAAGCAGCGTACAACGGCAGTGTTCAATTTACCATATTGCTACTTTCAAAGAGTTTAACACATTGAATTCTAAATGCATAATGTAGAATAAGTCAAGGACCATCTTAGATGTTATTTTTAGTTTTTAGATCTTTTGTATTATTTTTCTCACCAGTGAGGTACCCGTTCAGGCGGATTGCTTGGCCTGTGGTATTTGTGTTTGCAGCTTTCTTGAGAACCCCTTATACAGTCAACTTAATGCTCACACTGCGCTTCCTTGGGTCATGAGCAATACACCTGCCATGACATAGTTGCATCATATACCCAAGGCGCGTCTACTCATGGTCAGAAACAAATTTACAATAAACTGGGGGAAAACATCCAGCGCAAACTTTACCATTAGGCAAGTTAGGCAACTGCCTGGGGGCCCAATGTAAAAGGGCCACAAACAGCTATAGATTTGTCATGATGAGGTATGAAAAATATAGAATATGTACCAAAAATAACTTACAAAGCACTTAAAAAATATGCAACTCAACTGTAGTACTAACTTACTGTGGTCTTCTACTTCAGAGGAAAACATTGTACTGCTACATTTTCCTTACAGAGAAGTTTTACTGGTAACATTGCGGCGGCTGTGGCTCAGGTGGTAGAGCGGTCGCCTACCAATCGGAAGGTGTGTGGCTTGATCCCTGGCCCCCATGTCGAAGTGTCCATCGGCAAGACACTGATACCCAAATTGCTTCCGATGCTACACCATCGGTGTGTGAATGTGTGTGAATGTTTATCTGACGAGCAGGTGTCAACCTTGTATGGCAGCCTCAGCCACAGTGTATGAATGTGTGTGAATGGTGCCTGTAATATGTAAAAGCGCTTTGAGCAGTCGTTAAGACTAGAAAAGCGCTATGTAACTACAGTCCATTTACATTGCAGATTTGGATTTTGCCTCACAAAATTATTAATCATTACCTTTTGACTAGGCCTAGTTCTAACACTGCCAACACCAACATTCCAAGTTAGAGAAAGGGTGACAAGTAAGGAAAGACACTGTTTGTCTGGGACCCAAGTCGAGCAGTCTAGTTTTTTTTTTTTTGTAAATCAGAGTGAGCACTCCTTCCGTTCACGCTGCTCTCCAGGTTAAAATCATTCCGATATGTCAAGTTGTCCCGTCTGCTAAGTAAAATGTTAGTGGCAGGGTATTGGCCGTTTTTATTATACTGTACATCCATGGTACAGGCAGATGCGGAACCGGACCTTGGGTTAGTCTAAGTGAGACTGAGCTGCCAGGAGGAAGAGAGGCTTTCCCAGTTCAGGCTCTGACATATCATTATGTTCTACCTTCTGTTTAGAAGTGGTGAATTTACAGCTCACAGCAACCTAATCGGATATAGTGTCTGGCTTTTGTTTGATATCTATTGTCGGCAACAAAAATTGTTGTATCATGTATGATATTTTATTGAGTTTCCTCTTAGTTAAATGCTGTCCGTTTACCTGCGTGTGACGTCTTTCGAACATTCGGGTCACCACATTCAACCTGATAACCGGACGGACTGACTCACTGACACAGATTCCTGCCTTTATTAGAGAGACTAGAAGAAATACCAATAATCAATACCAATGATTTTACAAAAAGGTTGACTGAATTCAATCAAATCACATCCTTGTTTTTTATTCAGGTGATGAACTCAGTGCCAGCCCTGGCCAAGGCTATCTATGAGAGGATGTTCTTGTGGATGGTCATTCGTATTAACCAGATGTTGGACACTAAACAATCAAGACAGTTCTACATTGGTGTCCTGGATATTGCTGGTTTTGAAATCTTTGATGTAAGCTTAATTTCCAACAATTCAGAAGCTGATACTTTTCATAACAGAATCATTCTTATTGCCCTGGGAGAAATTATAATGATGAATTGTCCCCTCACAGTTCAACACCTTGGAACAGCTGTGCATCAACTTCACCAATGAGAAACTGCAACAGTTTTTCAACCACACCATGTTTGTCCTGGAGCAAGAGGAGTACAAGAAGGAGGGTATTATCTGGGAGTTCATTGACTTTGGCATGGACTTGGCTGCCTGCATTGAGCTCATTGAAAAGGTAATCACTTCATTTGGTGATAATATATAATTGTTCTTATTTGGATTTTATGTATCACCTAATGACACCTAATCAACTAATACTGTATTACTCTCCACTTTTTTCAAGCCCATGGGCATCTTCTCCATCCTTGAAGAGGAGTGCATGTTCCCCAAGGCCACAGACACATCCTTCAAGAACAAGCTGTATGACCAGCATCTTGGCAAAAACAAAGCATTTGAGAAGCCTAAGCCCCCCAAGAAAGGCAAGATTGAGGCCCACTTCTCCCTGGTGCACTACGCTGGTACCGTGGACTACAATATCTCTGGCTGGCTGGACAAGAACAAGGATCCACTGAATGACTCTGTCATCCAGCTGTACATGAAATCCCCAGTGAAACTGCTGGCTCTCTGCTTCCCTCCTGTCGTTGAGGGTATGATAGTAACTGCAGTAAACTAAAACATGTTTTTAGGTTATACTGTATATTTTCAACTAACTGTATATAAACTAACATGTGCATTTTATTTGTTATTCTAACAAAACACATCTACTTAAAATCCTCAACAGATACTACCAAGAAGGGAGGCAAGAAGAAGGGTGGTTCTATGCAGACTGTGTCTTCACAGTTTAGGGTAAGGTTTAACGTTGCAAACTTATCTTATACTGTATATAGCTCGGGTTTATGCTCAAACTCACAATTGATTACATGTCATGATAAGACTCCCCATTTTGGATCTACAGGAGAACTTGGGGAAGCTGATGACTAACTTGAGGAGCACCCATCCTCACTTTGTGCGCTGCCTGATTCCCAATGAGTCAAAGACTCCAGGTAGATGGAAAACTTAATCTTAAGAGATTCTTTAAGGAGTGGTTTTGTTTTGTTAATATGGTTTATTTAATTGTTTGCTGCTTTGACTAAGAGTATATTTAGTCAAAGAAGTAATTAAAAAATGTGTTTTTTTACAGGTCTCATGGAGAACTTCCTGGTCATCCACCAGCTCAGGTGTAACGGTGTGCTGGAGGGTATCAGAATCTGCAGAAAAGGTTTCCCCAGCAGAATAATCTATGCTGACTTCAAACAAAGGTATCAATCGATATTTTAAGAGAATTTTGATAGATTATTAAAAGAAAATGTTCCCACGGACCATTAACTCTCTCATAAAAAGGTACAAGGTGCTGAATGCCAGTGTCATCCCAGAGGGCCAGTTCATTGACAACAAGAAGGCTTCAGAGAAGCTGCTTGGGTCAATTGATGTTCCACATGACGAGTACAAATTCGGACACACAAAAGTAAAGAGCTTGCTTTCTTTATTTTACTGTAGAATAATGACCAAAGAGGTTAGGTTGTTCAGTCCAGTGTGTTTGCTTGTTTTTCTGTTAATGTATTAAATGATATCTGTTAATAAAAAATCTAAAAACTACTTATGTGATTGTAGACTTTGGTGCCAAGGAATAAGTGATTTATTTTAAGTATAGAGGCAGAGCAGCCTGCATGTGGCCATTTATAAAACACCTACGCCTTAGAAGCCTTAAAACATGTAGGGTAAACGAAAATCCTTTTTTGTTTAACAGGGTGTGAAGTATTCACTATCTGAGTTCATCCTACATTCATTTTTATTTTTTGTTTGATCAGGTGTTCTTCAAGGCCGGTCTGCTGGGTGTCCTTGAGGAGATGAGAGATGAAAAACTGTCATCTCTGGTCACTATGACTCAGGCTTTGTGCCGTGGTTATGTCATGAGAAAGGAGTTTGTGAAGATGACGGAGAGGAGGCATGTTCAAACAGCTAATTCTGAATCATGGTATTAAAAATCACTAACAATATTGTCCATAACAGCTATTTCTTGTCCTCAGGGAAGCCATATATACCATCCAGTACAATATCCGCTCATTCATGAATGTCAAACACTGGCCATGGATGAAGGTGTACTACAAGATCAAGCCTCTGCTGCAGTCTGCTGAAACTGAGAAGGAGCTGGCAAATATGAAGGAGAACTATGATAAGATGAAAACTGACTTGGCTGCTGCCCTGGCCAAGAAGAAGGAACTGGAGGAGAAGATGGTGTCCCTTATGCAGGAGAAGAATGATCTGCAGCTGCAAGTAGCATCTGTAAGTACACATCAACATACAGTTGTGCTTTTCATGTTTTTCAAAGTTGAAGTGCTGACTTCTATTTTCATAAAAAATAACTAGGAATCAGAGAATCTGAATGATGCTGAGGAGAGATGTGAGGGACTTATCAAGAGTAAGATTCAGATGGAGGCCAAACTCAAAGAGACAACTGAGAGACTGGAGGATGAAGAGGAAATCAATGCTGAGCTCACTGCCAAGAAGAGAAAGCTGGAGGATGAATGCTCTGAGCTCAAGAAGGATATTGATGACCTGGAGCTTACCTTGGCCAAAGTGGAAAAAGAGAAACATGCCACAGAGAACAAGGTTCGTAAATAAAAATCTGTCTATCAGATCAAGTAAAATTATAATTATGATCGTTTAAAGACAAGATCTTTCTTGCACACTTAGGTTAAGAACCTGACCGAGGAGATGGCCTCTCAGGATGAGAGCATTGCTAAGCTGACCAAGGAAAAGAAAGCCCTTCAGGAGGCTCATCAGCAGACTCTTGATGACCTGCAGGCAGAGGAAGACAAAGTCAACTCTCTGACCAAGGCCAAGACCAAGCTTGAGCAGCAAGTGGATGATGTAAGTTTACAAAGTCTCTTGGATTGGCAAAGAAAGAGTATTCTTCTTGAATGTGATGATTAAAAACTCATCTTATTTCTTAGCTTGAGGGTTCTCTGGAGCAAGAGAAGAAGCTCCGTATGGACCTTGAGAGATCCAAGAGAAAGCTTGAGGGTGATCTGAAACTGACCCAGGAATCCATCATGGATCTTGAGAATGACAAGCAGCAGTCTGATGAGAAGATCAAAAAGTAATAGTTTTTGAATTTGTACAAGCGCTCTTTAAAGAAAAAAAAAGTTGTGGTCAACTGCATTAACTCTGTACTTTATCTATAATTCTCACAGGAAGGACTTTGAAATCAGTCAGCTCCTTAGCAAAGTTGAAGATGAGCAGTCACTGGGTGCTCAGCTTCAGAAGAAGATTAAGGAGCTCCAGGTAACATCTTGTTTTACAGAAACCATTCCTGCAAATGTTTCCAATTTGTTAATTAAAAGTAAAAGAGTAGTGAAAGACCTATCTATATTCAACAGGCTCGTATTGAGGAACTGGAGGAGGAGATTGAGGCTGAGCGTGCTGCTCGTGCCAAGGTTGAGAAGCAGAGAGCTGACCTCTCCAGGGAACTTGAGGAGATCAGTGAGAGGCTGGAGGAGGCCGGTGGTGCCACTGCTTCTCAGATTGAGATGAACAAGAAGCGTGAAGCTGAGTTCCAGAAGCTCCGTCGTGATCTTGAGGAGTCCACTCTGCAGCATGAAGCCACTGCTGCTGCTCTTCGCAAGAAGCAGGCTGACAGCGTTGCTGAGCTGGGAGAGCAGATCGACAACCTCCAGCGTGTAAAGCAGAAGCTTGAGAAGGAAAAGAGTGAATACAAGATGGAGATTGATGACCTCTCCAGCAACATGGAGAATGTTGCTAAAGCAAAGGTACACACAATGCATTACATGTTTTTTAATTAACTAAATACGAATAGTAAATAATGTAATTAATATTCTAAATAAAATCTCATCACTGATCTCATCTCTATTTACTCATTAGGGAAATCTTGAAAAGATGTGCCGTACTCTTGAGGACCAACTCGGCGAACTGAAGACCAAGAATGATGAAAATGTTCGTCAAATCAATGACACAAGTGCACAGAGAGCACGTCTCCTGACAGAAAATGGTATCTACATGCTATCAGTGAATTATCTGTTGTGTATGTTATTGAGAAACGTGACACAAACTAATATATCGTGACATCTTTCACACAAGGTGAGTTCAGCCGTCAAGTTGAAGAGAAAGAAGCTCTTGTCTCCCAGCTGACCAGAGGCAAACAGGCATTCACACAGCAGATTGAGGAGCTGAAAAGACATGTTGAAGAGGAGCTTAAGGTAAGAAACTAATACATGTGTATTAGTATTATTCGTTTGGGATTCAAGAATTTTGTAAATTCAATCATATGTCTTAAACCAGGCCAAGAATGCTCTTGCCCATGGACTGCAATCAGCCCGCCATGACTGTGATCTGCTGAGGGAGCAGTTTGAGGAGGAGCAAGAGGCCAAGGCTGAGCTGCAGCGTGGAATGTCCAAGGCCAACAGTGAGGTGGCTCAGTGGAGAGCTAAGTATGAAACTGATGCTATCCAGCGCACTGAGGAGCTTGAGGAAGCCAAGTGAGTAACATTCAAACAATTCAATGGCCAGTGTATGATTTGAGCATAACTCAACTTTGGAGAAAACATTTTACAGCTCTGCCTTATGATGTTCATATATACCTTTAAAAACATAACTAACCATTAATAACAATACTAGGCTGATCATACATTGCCCACCCACCCTTTCCAAAACTCGTTACCATAAGAACATTAGGCTTCAACCAAACAACAATGCAACACTCAAAATATAAGATCTCACGTTGCATATTCTTGTTACTAAGACTTCAGGTAACTTGATAGTTTCAGTGGGAAACAAATTTACCTTTTTCAAACAGGAAAAAGCTGGCTCAGCGTCTTCAGGAGGCTGAGGAGCAGATTGAGGCAGTGAATTCCAAGTGTGCTTCTCTTGAGAAAACCAAACAGAGGCTCCAGAGTGAGGTGGAGGACCTCATGATTGATGTGGAGAGAGCCAATGGGCTGGCTGCCAACCTGGACAAGAAGCAGAGGAACTTTGACAAGGTAGCATTGTTAACTTTGTGTGCCCAAGCCATCGAAACAATTAAAAGATATATTTATTTTTTCTCATATTGCTGTATTAACTGTGTTATTCAGGTGTTGGCAGAGTGGAAACAGAAGTTCGAGGAGGGTCAGGCAGAGCTCGAGGGAGCACAGAAGGAGACTCGTTCTCTCAGCACTGAGCTGTTCAAGATGAAGAACTCTTATGAGGAATCTCTGGATCAGCTGGAGACCATGAAGCGTGAAAACAAGAACCTTCAACGTGAGTTCTACATTATGTAACAGTTATATTCAACAAATGTATTTCTTACATTGTATTCAACATGTCGTAAAATCAAGCGTTTATATTTTACATTGTAAGGCTTAACAATATGAAACACATGTATTTCTCTGCAGAGGAGATCTCAGATCTGACTGAACAGATTGGTGAGACTGGCAAGAGCATCCATGAGCTGGAGAAGTCCAAGAAGCAGGTGGAGACCGAAAAGACTGAGATCCAGACGGCTCTTGAAGAGGCTGAGGTACATTTTTTGACTGGGGACATCTTTCAAGAAAAATCTAAATCATGGACAAATATACTTTTTACCGGTTTGAAGGCAAAGATTAATTTTCATTCTTTGATTTCATCAGGGAACTCTGGAACACGAAGAGTCTAAGATCCTGCGTGTCCAGCTGGAGCTCAACCAGATTAAGGGTGAGGTGGACAGGAAGCTGGCAGAGAAAGATGAGGAGATGGAGCAGATCAAGAGGAACAGCCAGAGGGTGATTGACTCCATGCAGACCAATCTGGATTCTGAGGTCAGGAGCAGAAACGATGCCCTGAGAATCAAGAAGAAGATGGAGGGAGACCTGAATGAGATGGAGATTCAGCTGAGCCACGCCAATCGCCAGGCTGCTGAGTCCCAGAAGCAGCTGAGGAATGTGCAGGCACAGCTGAAGGTATTGTTAGACACAGAGCTGTTGCATGGATAATGCAGGTACATTGTGTCATTCATGTGAATACTTTCCTGATATTTGTTCACTAGGATGCACAACTGCACCTTGATGATGCTGTCAGAGCACAGGAGGAGTTCAAGGAACAAGCTGCTATGGTGGATCGCAGAAACGGTCTGATGGTAGCTGAAATCGAGGAACTTAGAGCTGCTCTGGAACAGACGGAGAGAAGTCGCAAAGTCGCTGAGCAGGAGCTGGTGGACGCTAGTGAGCGTGTTGGACTTCTGCACTCTCAGGTGAACAAGCCCAATCATTTCTTCAATAATTAAAAAACCTACTGACATTTTAAATAATATGAAAACCAGGCATGTGATGACTAAAGTGCCTAAATCTTTTTGCCTTTTAGAACACAAGCCTTCTGAACTCCAAGAAGAAGCTTGAGACTGACCTGGTCCAGGTCCAGAGTGAAGTGGATGACACTGTTCAGGAAGCAAGGAATGCAGAGGAGAAGGCCAAGAAGGCCATCACTGATGTAGGTTTACATTTCATTTGTTCTTAATGTTACTCCGATGTGTTTTTTCAAGATATAATTGCAGCACCAATATGTAACTATTACTGGTTACTGGTGGGGAAAGGCACCGTAGTCATGCTAGAACTGCAGCCAGGGCAAGCAGGCAACAAATCCGGATTTAGCAGTCTCTACGGACATCATGACAGAGGCTAAGGTACCGAAGGAAATATGGAAGAAGCTAATAAGAGAAAAGGAGAGAGGGACCAAGCAAGAGTTCATCTCGGATGCGCTGTTAGTTGTTGGCAAGAGCTTCCCTTGATAATAGTCTGCAAGAAAGATGCCAAGCTGGCCATCTTGCTGTTGGACTAGTAACTTTAAGTAATATGTCTTGGGTTGTTGCACTTAATTGTGTGAATGCTGATTCAACAGCATTCACAGTAATGTTATTCGATTCTTTATTATTATTATTCCGCTTCTTCCTCCGTACGTTTTTTGGTCTTCAACTACTTCAGCATACTTTCAGCTAGAAAAAAACATTCTAATATCAAAATGTTCAGCTCTTTCAGCACATGATGGGACTTCTTCAACTATTTTTCTGCTATTTATACTTTAAAATATTATGCTTTAAAATTGTTTGTTTTTTACATTAAAGTCAATGAGAGCAGGCTTCAAATTCTTAAAATCCTCTTCCATTTCAAAATGATTCACCTCCTTCATACTTTCACCTACAGACTTCAATTCAACTTTAAACCATTCACAAAAGAAATCAGCTTTTAGGCTCTATCTCAGCAGTTTGATATATTTTACAGTTTTTGTGTCATCACTGTCTAACAGTTTTTTTCTAAGTTTATAATGCGTGTGTATTGTGTGACTTAGAGGGGATGATGATATCACTAGAGCGTGGAGCCTCGAAAAAGTAATCGTAGTCCCTTCTCTATAACTTGCTCTCAGGCCCACAATTTTTACTTGTCATACACCATTTATACATCAAAATGTAGGTATGCTAGTCTACTTTTTTCTAATACTCATTTAGGCAATAGGACGTATGCATTTGGCTCAGTGAAATTCCAAATGACACCAGTCTCAAACATCCCTCCATTGGGAGCCCATATTAAAATTCCTTGACATCTCAGGATGAAAGCACAGAGAACCATTTTTTCGAATCGCTGATATGCTCACATTTTTTCATTTTATCCACACAAATTATACAGTATATCAATACGTTCGCAGAGGCCTTCTGCCACTCACTGTGAGGTCATTTCACTGATGCTACCTATAGTTTGCTTTTTGAGCCTTCTTTTCACAGGTCTGTCCCTCACTGGCAGAGCAGTCAGACACAGGTGATCTGGTCATTAGCTGATTAGAACGATCAAAGCCTCAGCTAATGACCACATCCCTGAGATCAAAGGGGTCTACTCTCTATTTACAAATATGGCAACTGATTAGACAGACCTGCAGTTCTCCTAACTATGACGCAGCACTTTCCCCTTCTGATGTGAAAAGCTGCATGTCACATTTTTATCTGCTGAACTCTAACAAAACAGAGATCCTGTTGTATTATATACTATATGTCAACCATTGATTGCAGTTGATAACAGAGTTTCTTGAGATGAGCCAAATAGTTCAGTTTGAAACACAAACACACACACGCACACTCACACACAGACACACATACACAGTCACAGACAGACAGACAGACGGACCGACACACTCACACACAGACAGACAGACAGACAGACACACACACACACACACACACACACACACACACACACACACACACACACACACACACACACACACACAAAGACAGACCAACAGACACACACACGCACACACATACACACACAGACACACTTACAGACACGTTTGGCATTATTGAACTTTTAATGCTAACAATTCAGTCTAGCGTTAAGCTTTTCAAAAAACCATCTTTTATACATCAGTGGTGTTATTCAACATTTTAATGAAATTTATGTTAATTAAAATTACAACTTTTCCAACTATCCTCACCACTTCACCTTCTTCTTACCCATTTAAGCTATTAATCCAGTTTAGCTTTAGCAATTTAGCTAATCAGCATTCACACGCATTTTCAGCAGGGAATACATTTTTCTAGTGTTACTTGATGGTTGGCTGAGTTCGCAAAGTTGTGGACTCACTAGTTTTTGATCATAAGTAATGTTATCATAATGTACAAAAGCATGTGTACAGCTAGTCATATCTACGATAGCAGAGTATTGTGAATTTGTGTTACACTTTGCTATGGTGCTGGAAGCATCAATAAGTCCAAATTGATAGAAGAAATATTCTGCACACTTCATCCACTGCATGGATCTAATAGTGTCTGTCTGTCTCTTCTATCAAGATAATTCTAATTAACATGTTATGCTGTCTCCCCTAGGCTGCTATGATGGCTGAGGAGCTGAAGAAGGAGCAGGATACCAGCTCCCACCTGGAGAGGATGAAGAAGAACCTGGAGGTCTCTGTTAAGGACCTGCAGCACCGCCTGGATGAGGCTGAGAACCTGGCCATGAAGGGCGGCAAGAAGCAGCTCCAGAAACTTGAATCCAGGGTAAAAAAGAAAGAAGAATTTGCAGGGCTGAACTCATTTTAAAAAGAAGCATACTTATTTACTTATTATTCATTGAAGGTGCGTGAACTGGAGGCAGAGGTTGAGGCTGAGCAGAGACGTGGAGGAGATGCCATTAAGGGTGTCCGTAAATATGAGAGGAGGGTGAAGGAGCTCACCTATCAGGTACAGTCACTTTGATAGTTAACAAACAAATCAACTTAACATACTTATTACAAAAAACATGTATTTACTTTTAAATAAACCTTTACAGACTGAGGAGGACAAGAAAAACGTTGCCAGGCTGCAGGATCTAGTTGACAAGTTGCAGCTCAAAGTCAAGGCCTACAAGAGGCAGGCTGAGGAGGCGGTAAGGACAAAATATACATTTTCAACATTGAATGCTTGATACTGTGGCAGAATTTTTTCACACAAAGAATACCTTTGGTCTTTTAGGACTTTCAAAAATGTCAATCTCTATGGTTTTTCAGGAGGAGCAGGCCAACACTCATCTGTCCAAGTGCAGGAAGGTGCAGAATGAGCTGGAGGAGGCTGAGGAGCGCGCTGACATCGCAGAGTCCCAGGTCAACAAGTTGAGAGCAAAGAGCCGTGACTCTGGCAAGGTAAACAAACAATTAAAAATGTTAACTTTAATTTAATTTTTTTTTAAATTATCTGACAGAAAGTTACTGTCAGTTAGATTTGTTTGAAATGAAGTTAATCCAACCCTTTTTTACTTGTGTTTTTAGGGTAAAGAGGCAGCTGAATAAAGAAAACTGCCTGATCAGCTGTTTCTAATCATATAATATGATGTGAGATATGCTATAAAAATAAATGTTTTCCTTGTCACAGTTAAATTGCTGTCTGCCTGCTTTTTTTCATTGTATTGATTTGCTCAAAAGATAAGTGTCAGACTGGGTTGGGTGGCTATCCAGAAATCACATTTGAGTAATAGACGACCCGATTTCTAATACCAAGGCTAATTATACACACTGTGTATTACTGTTGATGTATTACCTTGTCAAACAGCTTTTTTGGATAAGGAACAATCAGTCTTGAGTTGCTGCCTGAGGTAAAACAGGCTTCAGGTGATGATAATGAATTTTATATCCAGACTGCCGTACTTCAGTGTGTGCTATGGGTGTCAATAATGGATGTTGTGGTTAGTTGGAATCACAATCATTGTCTTGAGTGGCTGCGACCGCTGGAATACAGCGCAGACACGCCTGGTGGAATCTAGAGGTCAGGTGTCAAGGTTTAATTTCTGTGCAGCTGTGAGTCGGGGCTGGGCATTTTGATGAGGAAAAAGACAAATGAGAACAGATAACCCTTGAAACCTAAGTCTCTAAACCCCACAGCACAATCCCAAAATGTTCATTCGTGTTCTTCATCAACCGAGGCTCAAACTCAAAATCTTGTTGAGCTAACTGGCAACTGAGCTACCATAGACAGCTTCATACTTTTTTTTGCATGTAAAGGCAAATTTCAAACTAGTGTCATAAATTCAGTTATCAAGACAAAATTCTGAGAATTTGCATTTTTCATTAAGTTTTAAACTTTACATGGCTGCTGTAGTGCCACCATCAGAATGACAAGCCCACAAAGCCAGTTAAGGAAGCTCAGCATAGGACTGGACCTATGTGCAAAGTTTCACACATGGAAGGCAGATTTCATGGTAAGAAGAATGATGATAATTATAGCTGCTGCACAGCTGTGAGTCGTGGGCATTTGGATGAGGAAGAAGACATTTGAGAAATACATTTATAATTGAACTTTGACACCTAAGTCTCTAATCCATACATCACATTCCCTGAGTACGCACTAGGATGTTCGTTTTGCATCACGTGGGGCTCAAACTCACAACCTAAGAAATCAAGAGCAAGTCATGGTCTTGGTGAGCTAACTGACAAGTGAGGAACTGTAGATAGCTTTACACTCCATACGTGACAAAACTAATGTTTAAAGATGCTCTATTTCCATTGACTGCAATAGCGCATACTACATATATGCAAATTGATCGCTCCCCATCTATCCTCAGAGTATTTTACTGCTATGAACTTAAACTGGGATATGCTTAACACCCCAGCCACTCTACTTTACAAATAAACTGGGCTGGATAATCTGTACTCCTCTTTTCTAAAACTATCTGCAAATATTATCGCAGCCCCCATTACTAGTTTGTTAAATCTATCACTTTTATCTTCAGAAATCCCTAAAGATTGGAAAGCTGCCGTGGTCATTCCCCTCTTCAAAGGGGTAGACATCCTTGATCCCAACTGCTGCAGACCAATATCTATCCTACCCTGTCTTGGAAAGCATGGTTAACAAACAGATTACCAACCATCTTGAATCTCACCATACCCTTTCTGCAATGCAATCAGGCTTCCGTGTTGCACCACAGCCACACTCAAGGTTTTAAATTACATCATAGCCTCTATTGATAAAAGCCTTTCTGTGCAGCCATCTATATTGATCTGTCCAAGGCCTTTGACTTTGTCAACCATCGTATTCTTATTAGCAGACTCAATAGCCTTGGTTTCTCTCAGAACTGCCTCGCCTGGTTCACTAACTACTTCTCTGATAGGGTCCAGTGTGTTAAATCAGGGCTTGCTGTCTGGACCTACGGCTGTCTCCATGGGGGTGCCACAGGGTTCGATTCTTGGGCTGACACTGTTCTTTCTATATATCAATGATGTGGCTCTTGCTGCGAGTGACTCTCAGATCCACCTCTATGCCGACGATACTATACTGTATATGTTAGGAAAATTATGATTTACATACTTTCCCTCTTGTTATTTATTTAACTGTTTGCATAAGAATACCATATTATATTGATTACCCTAACCAAGATACCATGGAGCCATCGTCTATCCTTGTGAAAGGCACAGGATGTTTCTGAGGGCAGAGCAGGCAGAGGAGATTCCAAGTCTGAAGATAAACTGGCGACATCGACTTTGTTATGACTATAGACTTTGTATCACAATCCACGTTGTATTACAAAAGCTGTTGTAAGAGAGTGTTTCGTCAGTCACTTCTGTACTTATGCTGTGAGTACTATAACTGTCTCCTTGTTATGTTCGCAAGTTAAAATGAACTTTGATATAGCTTCAGTGGTTCTGTCTATCCTTTGATAATGTAATTATTCTAACAGTATACATCCGGCCCTTCACTGGATACTGTACTATCTAACCTCCAGGAGAGCTTTAATACCATCCAGCAGTCTTTCCAAAAACCTTCAAATACTTTTAAACTCTGATAAAACCAAGTGCATGCTTTTCAATCGATCGCTGCCCACACCTGCTTGTTTGACTAGCATCACTAGGCTAGATGGGTCAGAATTAGAATATGTGGCTACTTAGGGACTATTCGTTATTTATTTCGAGGCCACTGGAGGAGTTTTGGTACCTTAAGTCAAAATAGACTTGACCCTCCCTCCACCAGTAATACATTTTGGTTGACCCTCCCAAATGATTAGGAAAAAAAGGGATAACCCTCCCCAATATTACATTGGAGCCTTCTGTACAGGTTTGCACTTGGCAAAGATGTACAAATGCCCATTGTTTTTAAACAGCCATGACATATGTAACTAAACCTCTGCATTCTGATCTTACACACCACACTCCACTATTATGGTGTGGCGGCCATTTCAGTAGATTTACTCACTAACATTGTTATGGAAACACAATAAGCATGGAAACCAAATGCACACTTCCTGCATTACTGCATAAGCATGGAAACCAAATGCACACTTCCTGCATTACTGCATTACTTCAAATACTAAGTTACTCATCTAGTAAATGAGTATTCACATGAAATAAAATAAAACATTGACACCGTTCAACAAAGGACACTGGGTAATGACAAATTCAACACTGGTTGCTATGGACTCGTCACTAGGCTTCCTCAGTCGTAGTATATTTTAGCATAGGTAAAACTCCATTTCTCAGACGAGCGTCAATTTGGGAGCTTGCATTCTACCACTCCTTCTCAAATGCCTTGAAAAGGCTGTCGTTTGCACAATTTCATAAATAGTCACTGGGACCGAAAGGATATTTGAGTCGGGTATGACTGCAGCCTGGAGACCTCCCGTCTCATGCCCGCCCGCCCGGCTGTTGCTTTGGCTTTTCAAAATAAAAGCTTGCGTCTGGTTCACTATGTTTTCGTATATGTTTTGGATGTTTTTGAACTAAACAGTACGACAATCATGCTAATGAATAACATTATTTTTACAGCAGATGTCTTAGATACAACACGATGGAGCTAGCAAAGCAGTTTTGTGTTTATATGTGCAAGCAGGATTTATTCAGTTTTGGAAATCCCACGGTCTAAACAGGGAGGGACCCATTTGCTAGTGATAGGGGCTGAGACTGTGAGAGCAACATGGAGTTACATGGATAAATATGCATCAAACAAGCCACTTTGAAATTTTACTGTTCTCATGAATACAAAAGTTGGGTGACCCTCCCCTCTAGACAAAAAAAATTGGAAGACCCTCCCATCAACAAAGAATAAAACGACATGACCCTCCCCTATTTTCCTCTGGTGGTCCATTCCATAAATACAGAACGGTCCCTTATAAATACTTAGGTGTTTGGTTAGACAGTTCTCTCTCCTTTCAAACCCACATAAACCATCTCCAATCTAAAATTAGGTCTAGAATCGGCTTTCTATTCCGTAACAGGGCCTCTTTCACTCGCTGCCAAACTGGTCATGGTGAAAATGACTATCGTACCGATTCTATATTAAGTGATGTCATTTATAAAAATGCCTCAAACCCAGAACCCCATACAATATCCACCATTGCAACCTCTATGCATTAGTCAGCTGGCCCTCGTTACATATTCAGCGCTTAACTCAGTGGTACCAACTCATCTACAAGTCCTTGCTAGGCAAAGCCCCGCTGTACCTAAGCTCACTGATCACCATGACTCTACCTACCTGCAGTCTGCGCTCAAGCAGATACATCTCTTAAGTTACCCCAAAAGCCCACTCCTCTTTTGGCCGCCATTCTTTCCAGTTTTCAGCTGATCACAGCTCGAATGAATTACAAAAATATTTAAAACTGGAAACACTTGCAGCCTTTAAAGTACTGCTGTCTGAGGTCTTGCACAATCACTGCAAGTGTTAACTCTTTTTCATCATTCATAAATTATTGCACACTGTCACTTTATTGTCTGTTATGCTCCATTGCATAGTTGCACACTCTCACTTGCACTTTTTTCACATTTGTTTAATATTTGTTTAATGCTCTTTTGCACTAGTCCATCTGCACAAACTGTACTGACGAAGCCATCTGAAATTTTCACTCCCTCCTTGCTGGGGCCCCGGTAAGTCCGTGACAGGTCCCTGGCCGTGCCGTGGCTGGAAAAAAATCCCCCGTGATGACATAGTGAGCCTAGCCTGGTTGACACCAGACCCTTCTCAGTTGTAACTGAGAGTGGGTCTGGGGAAGGTTCATTGACAGTTCATTTCCAAAGGGGCGTCACCAACGGACGCCGCTCAAATGCCTCTGGGCGCATTGGATAGTCCAACCAGTCAGACCAACGATCCGGGTAACGCTGCGCTTCGGTAGCCGTCATGTTGAATGTAAACAAAAAGCTGCTCGCCGTCGCTGCGCTTTCGTCATTGCGTAAAGCCCGCCTCAACGGTTGTGATTGGTGTAAAGCCCGCCTCAGCGATTGTGATTGGTGCCTCGATTTTGGGGACATTGGAAATGGGTTTGAATGGGCTCTTCGCCAGACTGACTTGCAGAGCAAATCTCAAATTTGCCGGAAGTTCGTCAGGGTTTACCCAGGCTATAGTGAGCCTGGGGCCGACCGGTAACGCCACTAAGCGCTGTGTGAAAAAACTGTTGCAATGGTTTATCTATCCACCAGGGGGAGCAGTGACATAGACACAGAAGCCGTTTACTGGCCTGAGAAATCAGCTGTTGAGAGCCTACTGTATGAGGGAATGTGCCTCCTAAAACTACGTTTATCTTTTCATGTTAACCAGGTTGTGACAATATTTTGCTGAAGCATTTTGTAAAACCCTGATAGACTACAGATGGCTTGTTTGTTTTAATGCTTCAAGGAAGTAGGGATACAGCTGAGGGAGACACGTCTGATACCAAACTGTTCTCTCCATGAAAGTCGTGTTATTCAAAAGAACTGCAGCAAAATAAAAGCAATACTAAGGGAAATTAATGATATGGAGTAGGATATAGCTAAACTGTGTGCAGCACTCATCAGCTGATTTTATCTGCAGTGGCACGTAACACCAGACAAAGCGACACAAGGTTTTTACACAAAGAAAGAAAACTGCGGTCAAACCCAAGACTGTACACTGTAAAACATTACAGACCAATTTAGTTATGTCCACTTATTTCTTATTTTTAACTGAACGAGCTTATACAAGTTGTGGATTTTGAATTCAACTTTATGCGTTTTTTAAAGTTAAATTGCATTTATTCATTGGGTCGATGTATGTGTTGATTGAACTTGGGTATGTAAGTTAAGTGAAGTTGAAAAAAAAGCGAGTGTGTGTAGCAACAAAAAAGAGTTGCCTTTCGAGTTTAAAATAACCCGTCTTCTTCCACGGCAAAGTTAAAACATGGACACAATAAATTAATTATACACCGCAGATAAGTGATGTATTCAAATTTCAACTAAAATATAACACGTGTTGTGGCAAACAAGAAAGCACTAGTGCCACCGGCGGAGGGAGTACCTGTCAACGGCTTCTGAATCGAGGCAGAGCGAGCAATGCGCCGTCCTGCGTCCTCCTCAGGTGGTTCTACTTTCTGTCTGAGCGGAGAGCTTAACGGCAGCGCAAGAAGGTGAGTATAAATCATGTTTTTAGTCAAATATTGCCTTAGACAATGTAGTGTAATAACATTGGTAACATAATTTACGTCAGCTTTTTAACAGCCTGAAAAGGCTAAATTTGTGTCTTTGACAGTTACCCACCCCCACCCAGCATCATCAGTCACCCTTTTTCATGCTTTGGATATAAAGTAACATATGAGTTGCCAATTTGTTAAATTTATAACGTGACGTCAATATTAGTTTTTTATTTCATACAGCACCGAAACCCTAAAGTTACACCAACCGAACATGAGGGAGCTAACATTAACTAGTTAGCTAGTGCGCAGGCATCCACTAATATTAATGGTAAAGTTAACCATAGTCAAGGATCAAAGTAACATTGCTGTTACTGTAATGTTACCCGTGCTTTGTTCGGTCTGTTTTTTTATTTTGACCATAATGTAGCGAAATTAATTAAAGTTATATAGTGGATTTTATGTTGGCAATTATTTTGGAAAATGTGGAGCCGTTGAGGATGAGGACAGCAGATGAGCGACATAACTTTGAGCAGACATCTTTTTGAAATCCACTTTTTAGCGGGATTATCCGCAACTGTTTAACAAGCAGTGACTTTGCTCCCTCTGCAGTCAACGAGCTGAAGCTGCCTCTGTGGCACAGACACACAGAGCTTTCCATTTCTTGATTAACTTAAAACCAACGTCTAAAAGTAAAAAATACTTGTGACTATTTAGCTATTTATTACCATAGACTGTATACTCATAGGCTGAGACAGCCAGTCGTTCCTCCCTTTACCAGCGTTGTGTGTTCACAATAGCAGCACAGAGAGGATGACAAAGGTGAGGATCATAGATGCCACAGTTTAATGTAAACCAGTACAACAGTAGGCATAGTT